>NC_142112.1:22005203-22155203 GCF_056152115.1 Neolamprologus brichardi | reverse complement strand
TTTATTTTCTTAATTGGTTTTCTTTTCATTCACAATAGCACAGCAGGGCAAAGATTCAGAAATGACGAGGACAAACAAGACCGCCCAAATGGTGTGCTGGATGAGAAGCGAAGCTGCATTCTGGTCCTTGAAGTCCAGCTGGGAGGTCAGTCGTGTGTGGGAGCTGAAGATGCGTGTCGTAGATCAAGGAGCTGGAGGATCTGCTGGGCCGGACGTGAGGAGGGGACAGAGAGTGAGAGGAGAGTTCTCTGAGGTGGGGAGGCGATGGAAAGGGCTGAGAGGAATGTTTTTATGAGGACTTCTCTTTTCTGGCTCTTGGTGAATCAGCTTGGTGAGAGTTAACTCCATTTACTCCGTTGGCTAAAAAAAAGGAGAGATCAAAAATGTGAAAGAGCAGACAAGCCTTTAAGTTATGTACCGTTTGTCATTTGAAAAACTGAAAAAAAAAAAGACATTTAATCATGTATTTTAAAGAACAACTGTGGTGATCCCACTGTGTGAATGAGAGCCGTATTCAAATAGTCTACTCTGAGCAGTTTTCCACTACAATTCCTTTTATCGTACATAAACATTGCCCACGCTATTTTACTACAGAACAGTTTCATAGTCCAAGCTGAGCTGAATGCAAGCACCTATGATGATGGCACTGGAAGTGAGTGGTAGAAGGGTAGGTGGAGTTGGAGATGAGGACTAATTTGCATATGCACCACAAAGCCGAACATACTCCAAGAAAGAAAGGTGTGGAGTTACATCCAAGCCATTCTAGGGCATGAAAGGATTATTTACACTTAAAAAAATAGCTAGATATTATGCTTTAAATATGGAATTGTAAGCTTAATTAATCCTGGGAGAGGAACCTCCAGCCATGTTTTTGCAAATAGGGAGCTAATTCATGCTCATGCTCTCACCTTTGTCTTTCTTTGATTTGCTCTTAGAAGGAGCTTGTTTCTTTTTCAAGGTCTGAGCTTGGGCATGCTCTCTCCACCGGCGCAGCTGAAAGTTGATAAATTTCCACATCATAAAGGCCTGTGTGAGGCAGATGGCGGCCAGGACAGTTACCCTAGTAGAGAGAGGGATAAAAGCATCGCACTTTATCTCACGCACAAGACACTGGTAAAAACGGCACACAAAAACAAAGTAGGAAGTGTTTAATCTGCTTAGCACAAGACGCATTGTGGTTGCGCGTCATGCTCATTTATGGACGCAGGAGTGCACTTCCTTTTGTTTGACGATGTTCTTGCTGTAGGTTTATTTTAGCTCTATGCAACATGCTCTTAAAGGTCTGCAAAGAAGGCCTCACGTCTCCAATGTGAGCGGTCTATGAGCGGTTCTTACAAATTTACATTTGCCGCACATGAATTTTTAAAAAAATATCAAGAAATTTAGCTTCAATCTCCACGAATTACACATTTTAAAAAAGGTTGTCCGAGCAAAAGAAATTAATTTCAGCTCCGTTTGCAAGTTCAGATATTTCAGCTTTTACTCTTTCAACACTTACCGAACAAAAAGGACGTTAAAGTTTCCTGCGGCCCAATCGAAACCTTGGTTCTCAGCTGTGGAGAGGCCAAAGCCCACGGTGAGGACAGACAGGGACAGGGTGAGCAGCCGTCCGAGGACAAACAAGACCGCCCAAATAGTGAAACTGCGAAACAAGACAAGTTTTAAGACTTTGCCCTCTTTCGCTTTCGATCTAAAACCTCCTAATAGTGAACTCACCCCAGTTGCCTGTTCTCATTGCTGAAGTAGATCAGACGGGAAATGTGGAACAGAAGCTCGACAAAGTAATGACACACAAGGAGGACCAGACCCAGGCGGTTCAGGCTGTAGCACACAAAGAAACATCTTTAGAGAGTTTTTCATTACAAATGGCAGGAAAAAAAAACCCCACAAGGACACCACAAACTTTCTCCTAAAGGGCAGTGTACAAACACAAGCCACACCGACTCACAGACTTAATTAAAGGCTTTCCACAGTGGGCGCTTCTTACTTTAGAATGTAGGCGCCAGCGATGTGGACCAGGTACAGGGAGATATACACAAGCTGGCGTGGAATATCCTCCTAAACAGTAAACACAAAGGGTGGGAGGCCAAACATGGTCAAAATATTTACAGCAGTGCGGCTCTGCACATGGTGATTTAAGCGAGAGGATGATGAGACTTTGAAACAATGCGGCTTGGCCGTGGAAGTCAAACAGGAAGCTGCATCGCATCGTCCCATCCCAAAGCGACTGGCTCCGCACGTCCTCTTACCTTCTTTGTCTTTTGGAAATACAGCTCCGGTAGAGCATGCAGCCAGTAGCCCAGCTGACAGATGTAGTAGAATTTCATCTGGAATCTGAAAGAAAGCGAGACATTACAAAAAGCTTAGAAACGTCCCAAATGATTGATGAATTTCCACAATCAGCATCACAACTTACGGCATTAGTGTATGCGGATAACCCTCCCACAGGCTGACTGGATTGGACAGGAAGTTTTCCTAAGAACAAGCAAGCTTTTAAGTATGTTTTATGGGGTCAGGCATAAGCAAACAAAAACCAAAGGCAGCTGGCTATTGTACGTACAGAGAGCAGGATGCTTGTGCCCCAACCAAAGGAGAAGAGGTAGAAGGCGCTGAGCTGGCCGGACTCATTGAACTTGCTGTGTTTGGTTTTGGAGAAGTGCTTCTTCCTGTTGATTTTCTGCAAAGATGACCAGCGGTGAACAATACAGAACCGTTTCTAACAGAGATGACCTTAACTCCGTGTCTTTATCCCACTTACATCCAGCACATACTCCTGGATAATGGCATGCATTATGATAGCCACCAGCATGTAGAAGAAGATAGTTGCCAAGTCCTTGATCCCGTGGTGGAAGTGGTTCACGGCAGTCTCCTCTGGTGCTTCTGCAGCACACAAAAGTCATGCAGAGTGAAAAATCAACACCCATCTGTGATTGATTCACATCCAAAATGTCAGGTGCGCTTTCCTGGAGTGAGATGTTTGGATTAGTGAGCCCCGGCTGTGCAGAATTACACCGCTTTGAAAACGCAAGAGACCGTATTTGAACCAATATACACACTGAATCTCTTCTAGCTTTCTAAAGTTACATTTATTTCCATGCACCCTTGAGCTCAGTGTCCATAAAAACAGATATAGCCGATACGTGAACACAGTTCCCAGCAAGTATTCTAGATAGACTGAGTGGTTTTGGTCATCATTTACAGAAACTCGCAAAGAAATCGATCCAATTGGTCGCTTGAAAAATAAAAACACAGCAGCCATCATTGAAATTGTTTCAGAACACTCACTGCAGAGAGATTAGGACGCTGGATGCTATGTGGCTCATGAGATTCGAGCTGTAAATAAGTTACAGAATACGGCAAGTCGTCAGGTGCAGCAGATAAGAGCTGAATCACCGAGCTGGAAGCCTGCACACCACACACAGCACGAACAGGTCCTGCAGTCTCGGTATCTGAAGTCAGCTGGCAGAGATTCTGTTAACCTTGAAAGGAGCAGGACTCAGATTGTGAGGCCTATATTACACCTTAGCCCAAATTCGCCCGGCGCAACCTTGCCACAAGAGAACTTTATAAATCAGGCAGACTAAATTTAGCTCGGAAGCAGGGGGGGGGGGGGGGGGGGGGAGAACCCTGAAATGGGTTTGTGTAGGGCTGCGTAAGTGCCACTTTAGAATCCAAATGAGAGGAATGCAGCAAGTAAAAGAAAGTACTGCACTGAAACATCTGTTCTCCCCACACACCACTGCGTAACCTACCATTTGTTGATATGGTGACGTTGTACTGGACAGTTATGAAGAAGACTGCAAACTTAGAGGTGACCTGCAGACAAAAGGCAGTCGTGTCAATCTCAGTCAGACAGCAATTGTACAAAATACAAGTCAAAATGCTTATTAAAAATTGAAATAATACATTTAGGATGTGTATGAATATAGTGGTAATATAACACACCTGCGTTAATGCTGTTATGTTTAACACAAACTTACCGATATTCAGTATTTTTACCTGTTTGCTTTCTCTGTTATGCTTTTCCCTATTCGGTCCAGGAAAGCAAACATATCGTCACTATAAACACAACTTTTCTGCACAATAGACACAATGGAAAAAAACACTTGGAGATTATATTAGTAAAAGTCTTTTTATTAAGCTATACACCATATAGACAAGATTCTGGGCCTTATCTTTTAATCACTGAATGCTGTGGGGTTGTTTTGGGGGCCCCTGGGCCCTTTAGCCCCAGTGAATGTTAAATCTTACCGAGCCATTTTGGACAATTCTAGATTTTTCCAGGTTTGTGGGAACAGTTTGGGGAAGGGTTTTTCTGTTCCAGGACAACTGTGTCCCCGTGTATAAAGCAAGGAAAACGGGTGGATGTGTTTGGTTAGGAAGAACTTGACTGTGGCACCTTGATCTAAAAAACAAAAACAAAAACCTCTTTGAAAGAAAGACTTTGAGCGAAGGCCTCTCGTTCAGCACAACACTCTTCTGGATAAAAGGGCAAAAATTTCCACAGACACACTCCAAACTCTTGTGGAAATCCTTCCTAGAAGAGCGAACGCTGTCGTAGCTGCAAAGGAAGGGGGGGTGGGGACCAACTCCATATTATGTAATACCTATGTACTTAGAATGGGATGTCATAAAAAATCCTGCAGGTGCAGTGTGTAGGTGGCCAGATACTCGTGTCCATATGAGTAAAAAGGCTTTTACTAATACAAGAAGTCAGAGTTTTTCCTTTGTGTCCCACTAATTTTGTGCAGTTATAGTTATATTTATAGTGGAGATATTTGTTTTCCTGGCCTAAAGAGGGAAAACTATAACAAAAAGCAAAACAACAGGTACAAATACTTGACATTTCTATGCCTTCCAATTTTTTTACTTTCATTTTGCTTATGTATTTTTTGTATACAACATTTTTAGTCAGAAAATTTAAGAACACGGGATAATGCATGACACTAAATGTGAATTATGTAGAGCAACAAACTCCTTACGCTCACTGAAAGTAAAGATAACTTAATCAAGGCAGGCAGCTAATGAGATATCAGTTGGAAGTTGCATATTAGTCCTTCACGGCAAGAGAACCCGGCTTGCAACAAATAAATATCTCAAAGCAAAGAAAAAAAGAGCTAAAGCTAAAGTAGCACAGATAAATCTAACAAGTCCTGCAAATATCACGCTTTTCAACATCCACGCTGCCAACAGCACGTAGTTCCCAGGAGTTTTACTTTGGAAAGCACAAACAGGAAGCAGTTTTAATTATGGCCGGCTGGACACCAGCAGCGGTTGTGCTTTTTTTCCGTCTGGGATGAAACGCGCTTTGACATTAACGCACATTTGCTTCAAAGCAGAGCAGATTGCAGCGCGTTAAGACACTGCCGTGTGTGTGACACGATCCCGTGTGTCGGCTCGCTGTGTCCGGTCACGTCTGAAGCGCTCTCCCAGCTCCGGTGACAACTTTGAGTGACGGAGAAAGCGGGTTTCGGTGATGACAGCACTGTGTGAACCGCTGCGCGATTGCCACGTAACACATACAAACTAACCCAAGTCCAGAGTGTTGCAAAACACCGTAACCACTGAGCTCGATAAAGTGCTGCAATGCAAACTTGCCGCTTGATGGAAAATTTCTGCAAAACATATCGCAAAAAAATACTTTTGTTTTTGGTTTTCTTTTTGCGTGCATAATCGAACCGCGGGCCTTAGTGTCGATGATTTTTTTTCTTAAATAGCTTGTCGAATTTTAGGTGGGAAAGCAGCCAGATGCGAGTGAAATAGTTCCCACGACGCTTTAAAAAAACCTCATATTTAGTCACTGTAAATAACATTACCCGAGAGCAGTTGAGTGAGGTTAGAACGCTCTGGAATGAAACGCAAACGCGAGGCCATCGTGATGGGGAAAAGTTTCGATTACGAGAGGAAGTAGTGTGAAGAATAGATCAGACAGCCATGTCAGTCCTCATGAGAACCGTTTGGGAGTATTCGGCATTCATTCTAGCGATAATCCCCCTCACTTTTCCTGCCGAGCATCCTTCGAGTGATCCACAGTTTAAAATAAGCCATTCAACATGTGGACTCACCTCAAACATCAAGCCGAGGAGAAACACCATAGCAACACAGGAAACAATATCTGCATGGTTCTGGATGACAAACTCATGGCTCAGCACCGGCGGATTCTTGTTAGTCTTTTTTCGGATCCCCATGTCGACGCGATTCGTCCAACTTTAGCTTCACTGTAGCCGGGTTTTCTCCCTCCTCCTGCCTGATAGTAAGATATCCTTGTGCTCAAAGCTCCCTCCTGTTTCCTACATGCAGCGGGCCAGGCAGCAATTGAATGGCGTGTCACTCTTCCACTAGTGGGAGGGTCCACGGATAGAGCTGGTGCGCCTGACCAACGAGCCATCTTTACGCACAGGAGAGTAACAGCTGGGGCTCTCTGTCGCTGCCTAGAGGTTCGGAGTACAAGATGTAAGCTGAGTTTAGTGGCTGGAGAAAGCCTTCCCTTAAAATATCTTCTATCATATCAGCTGCTTAATTTACTCTAAAAATAAACTGGACCAAGCCACACCTTCATAAAGTAGAAAGTGAGAATTAGTTTGCACTCTTATGTCATTTTGTTTAAGGATAGGAAAAAACACAATTTATGAGCAAATATACACTGCTCAAAAAAAAAAAAAAAAAACTCAGTGGGGGAAAAATAATGCTGGATACCCACAGTGATACAGAATGGTTCATGCGCTTGGAATGAAAGGATGCTACATCATTTGATAGAAATAGAAATGATCAACCGACAGAGGGCTGAATTCAAAAACCAGTCCATTTTGGCCCCCAAGTGCTTGTATGCATGCTTGACAAAGTCGGTGCATGCCCCTAATGAGATGATGATGGCGTCCAGGGTGGATCTCTTCTCAGATCTGTACAACCTGAGGTGCAACCTGGTAGCGTCAGATGGACTGAAACATGATGTCTCACAGGTGTTCTGTTGGATTTAGATCAGGTTAATGTGGGGGTCAATCAATGGTATCAGTTCCTTCATCCTCCAGGAACTAACTCTGTTCACGAGGTTGGGAATTGTGGCATGCCAGGAGGAACCAAACCAGACATGATGAACAATGTTACAGCATAACGTTCTCCATGCTCAGTCTGATTCTGCTCTCGTCAACTCTGGTATTCTATGGCAAATGCCAATCAGGCGTCACTGTACCAGGCAGTGAACACAGAGCCCACAAGAGGACATCAGGCCCTCAGGCCACGCTCACGAAGTTTGTTTCGGATTGTCTTGACAAAGACATTCACTTCACTGGCCTGCTGGAGGTAATTTTGTAGCTCTGGTAGTTCTCATCCTGTTCCTCCTTACACAAAGAAACAGTTACGGTCCTGCTGATGGGTTAAGGCCCTATTCAGCTTTCAGAATAACTGCCTGTCCCCTGGAATCTCCTCCATGCTCTTAGACTTATGCTGTGTCCCAATTCGGGGTATGCACGCTTGAAGTACGCACACTACGCGTACTACGTACGGTGCGTACTATAAGTACGAGAAGTGCGGAAGTGAGAGGCTTGTGAAATGGGACGGTATATGCTTCGTCGCGCTGTTCAGGTTGCCTAGCAACCATGATACTAACCGCGAGACACGCAACATACAGCTTTGTTTGACGGAAATGAAGGAGAAAATTGTTTTGTTGGTTAATCATTTTTGTCATGACATCACTTTGATTAGTTGAGTATCTGAGGCTGAGACCACAGGACTGTAAAACATGATTCAAGGGCTTCATTTCTTTTCACTGACTGTCAGCTTGTTGTGTTTGTGGATATATGACTGACTTTAATTATCCATAAAATCATCAGATTCTCTGTAAGATTAAGGTCGACTATATGTATATTTAGAAGTAGAGGCTTTAAAACCAAGTTAATGCTGAAAGTACAAACATCACTAGTGTCACATAACTTTGCCGACATGTGGCCAACAGCAATGTTTTAATGTTCTTCATTATTAAACATTCGCACATGAATAAGTGACGTCATATTCAGTACTTACTTTTGACAGTTCACTTTTCGGCCGCTCCCTTCTGCCGTATTTTGCGGCAAAATTATCCACACCCACCGCCGTGCTATGAATTGTGGGATATATGGGACCACGAAGCGTGCACCGGACCACGCTTGATATTTGGGGAAATCGACGGCGCATTTGGAGTATGCATTTGAAGTACACTTCGAATTGGGACAGCCGTCGTCGCGTGGCGGTGACGTAACCGCACTTAAAATGCTTACTTCAAGCGTGCATACCCCGAATTGGGACACAGCATTAGACTCAGCAAATATTCTGGCAATGGCACATATTGATGTACCATCCTGGAGAAGGTGGATTGCCTGTGCAACCTCTGTAGGGTCCAGGTATCAGCTGATGATATCAGTAGTCACACCGACCCTAAAATGCAAAACTAGTGAACAAACAGTCAGAAAAAACGAAGAGGGAAAAATGTCAGTGGTCTGTTTAGGACACTGTCTCATTGTTGCTCCTCTAGTGCACCTGTTGTTAATTTCATTAACACTAAAACAGATGAAACTGATTAACACCTCTGATCAACATGCCAGAGGTTTTAATGATATCAGCTGCTTATTTGACTCAGAAAATATACAGGGCAAAGCCACACCCGGCCTCAGGCCACAGTGTTTGTTGCCCTCATGTGATTTTTATGTATATAGCAAGGGAGGAACTCAAATCTTGGCTCCCTTATGAACAAATAGACTTCGAACTTTATTAGAAAAGAAGTGAAAAACATATGAATACATGTGAATTCTTACTTATAGACTTGATTTAGCCTATTTGAATATTTGACAAGATCCAAAAACTTACAGTGAGGATCCTGTGCCTGTTGTCATAAAAGGAAGCTACAGTAGTCATTGTTATGCCAATATCAATGTTTATCTATCAATATATTATTGATTTTTTAAAACTAATTTCTATTTTCGCCATTTCTATGTTTCACTTTTGGAAAAAAGGAAGGGCAAGCTGCTTATTGAGCTCAGGCAAAGGTAATCACATGCTTGCAGTAATCATTCAGATGACAGGAAATCCGCTGAGGTGTTACATAACTTCACCTGTCTACGCCTATGTGCTCAGAGCAATTAAAAGGTATGTACACAGATCGTCGTGCACGAGTTTTCTGTTATCAAGTTTTAAAATATGTGGAAACCCGGGCATTTCGTCACTTGCTGGTGATATCAGATATGAAACTGTTACAGGACTGTGACCCTGTTCCTATACACGTATACACATTTCCGACCTGACTGTATAGCTATGTGAGGTGGAGCCCTTTAAAAGAGAAAGAACAGTGGCATTTACAGTTGCCTTCCCTGAATGAACATCTCTCTCCTCTCAGAGTGCACTGGTAAGTTAAAATGCTTGTGTGTGTGTGTGTGAGAGTGCTTTGTTGTAGCCTGATTTCAGTGTGATAGCACGCAATGATAACTGTGTAGACTGAATATTATCAAACAGATCTGTAAATGACATCTGAAAATTTTATAAATCAGCTACCTGAACATCAACTTTTTTTTTTTAAATTGCAGTGCTGTTTTATTCAAAATGTTTCTTTTGCCAGCTTTTGAAAATTCCTAATTGAACAACATAGATTTGGCTTATTTGTTGTGTGAAATGTAAGAACAATCCAGTCTCTTATATAAGAGTTCTAATGCTCTGATTTGCCCTGATAGAGATAATCAATAATTGTTCTATTACATAAATAAGTGCTTATCAGGACTTTTTTATGTGTTCATGACATGGATCAAAGGTCAGTATCATGCAGCACCTGACTAAAGTCACGCTGCATTTCATATCAATGACAAAAACAAGCAGCAGTTTGTACAAGACAAAATGTTACACACACACACACACACACATATATTATATATATTTCTTTCTTTGCTTGCCTTCTTTGCAGATTGACCAAAATGGCCCCTGAAACACTGGAAAGGGTCCACAGCAGCATTTCTCCAGACCCTTCAAAGCAAAATTGAACTTCAGGCAAAAGCACATCTGCCTGCAACACAGACGGATACTTCAAGTTTCAAGTGACAACACGATGCCTCAGCCAGACATTCGGTACACCAAAGTGCGATGGCTATTAACAATCGCTGGAGTCTTCCTGTATGTCGGGGACATTTGGACAGACATTGTACTGGCTGTGAAATATTTTCAAGAGGAACAATACGTCTGGACTGGGTTCACCGTAATGTTTATTCTGATCGGGCTACTGGTTACTCAGATCTTCAGCTATGCCTGGTACTGGGATGACTTGAATGACCCTCTCTTAAACCCTGAAGGAAAAAAAGAAATATCAGACATGTCAAAACCTGGGCTTGTTGTCCTGCATGCATTTGGCTTGGGCATCTTTACCAGGTATGCCATTAAAATTACAGCTTTCATGAGACCACAGTAGCCGAAGTAGGATATGACTTTTGAGTTTAACACCTGCAAATTAACTTGAGGTTGCTTGTTGTACCTACAAAAAGGAGTGCCTGCATGTTGTGAGTCAAAACGTGCTTTATGATAATCACGCACATTGACAAAGTGGTATTTAATAAACTGGAATGCCCACATTCAAGCTGTGTTCAACTTGTTGTATGGCATTAAGATAAAGCCTTACAAATGAATCACCGTCTATGCAGCAATAGCACGCTATGCAATAACACGTGCACTGCAGGGTGGCAGCTTGTTTGTTTTCATTGTGTTTGCCTTGTCTCTAGGTATTACCACCTGCTGAAAGAGGGTTTCCACGTGGTTTGGACGAAATCAAATGGCGATGGGGTGGAAAAGCTGAGGGAAGTTCACAAGAAGCTGTTTTGCGTGGCCACCGATCTGAGCATGCTCAAGCTCTTTGAGACTTTCCTGGAGAGTGCCCCCCAGCTCCTTTTGCAGCTTTACATATTACTGGGCCACAACAAAGTCTCAGTCATACAGTGTAAGTAGAGACAAAAGACACTCTACACATGTGTGCGAACCTGAAGAATCATTACTTACACTGCCTATTCTTGTCTTTCAGGTCTATCCGTGGCCTTCTCCTTCTGTAACATTGCATGGTCACTGGTGGACTATCGCCGCTGCCTGCGGAGATCTCTCCCCCATATCAGAGAAATGCCCTCTGGCCTCCCCACAGCAATCTACATCCTCTACAAAATTTGTACCATCACCAGCCTCATTCTCTGCTACAGCCTCCTTCTCATACTGAGTATCTACACCACAGTAGCACTCACTGTCCTCTGGCTGCTGGCAACAATATGGACACATTTGCTTGAAACCAAATTCTGCTCAGGCAGAAGCCTGGAGTTTCTCTACAGGGCAGTTGTAGGAGTCATCCTGACATTCACATTTTTTAATGTGAAAGGACAAGACACAAAAGTAGCCATGACCACCTACTACATTTTCTACACCATTATTAACATTATGTCGCCGTCGTTGATGGCTTTGTTAAAGCCGGAGCTGCAAACAAGCACTTTGCTGCTGACAATCAGCGGTTTAATCTGTGGATGCTCAGTGCTGGGACTGGCGTGCCTCATTTTGTACTACGTCCAACTGCACCCCAGAAGGGTGCAGCGCGAAGAGGATGAGGTGGACGACCCGGGAAAGGAAACAAAGTCACTTGCAAGAATCAAGAACTTCTTGAAACCTTAATGAAGAATTTCTTTTTCAAATTAGTGTAAAAGGGTTCAAAAAGACACGCACAGGTTCAACCGGCCTAACAATTTCACACGGAGATAAAATAAAGGAGCTTTTAGAGGTTTTGAAGGTACTATTTGCACTATTGGTGGCTAGCTAGACAATAATATATGTGGTTGAATGTCTATTTTATTTTTTCTTTACCTATTTATTCTTACAATGTGCAATAAAGTAGGTAATCTGCAAATATTAATGAAAGCAGAATTATCTCTTGATGTTTTCACATGACTTTTAAATCTTGGAAGAAACTGAAAGACAAGATTAATAAAATAAAGGATTTCCCCCAAGTGTGTGTAGTATAATATACCAGTGACGAGAGCAACATAAATACATTGTTGTGCTTCTTAAAGGCTTGTTTGTCAGTGCATCACCCCACCCATATTAGCATTTCTACCCTTAACAGCTAGGTGAAGCACCAACCAAAGCGTTGTGCAGTGTAACATTTGTATATCCAAATCTTGCAAGTGGACCTGTAGTGCATATGCTCAACACAGGATGGCGCCATTATCTAGGCTGTGAGCTCAATGGTAGCGTGAGCAACAGTAACAAAGCCACCAAAGTTGTTCTTTTAGTAAGAAAGCATGAAAGATTACTTAAAGATGGGGTCAAGCCATTTTTTTAAATCCCTCTAATGTTTTCTCCTTAACATTTTCCAAAATCTTTCAAATTATACTGTAGTTGATTTTTTAGGATTCCTAAGTATACTATTTAAGCCTTTAACCTATATATCATTGCCTTATATCGCTTGTTTTTGTCTAAAAGTTAAAAAAAAAAAAGAGTTCAGCTGATCAAGTACAGGATCACACACAAAACAGGAAAGCTGGACAGTCGAGATGCTCACCAAGAGTTGAAGAGTGGATCATCTACCACTTCAGTAATGTCACTGAACTTGAATATTACTGTAAATGTAGCTACCAGAAGGATCCTCAGCATCCTAATACTCAGAAACTGAAAGGTGGCAACTAAACATCCCCCCTTCCCCTCCTGAGAAGTAGTGAAGACAGGGGGTCATGGATGAGCTAACCAGAAATAACAAACCAGTGCTAATTTTGTTTTGACTACCAGCAAAATATTGTATGAGTCAAGCCGGAGAGAGCTGCGGACGCTGTTTCTTCCTGGCTTGGGCAGAAAAGGAGGGGAGGGGAGGGTGGCCCAGTGTGAGCTCACCTGGGAGGAACGCTGACAAACCGCAGGGTCCAGAGAGCACGATGGTTGTTGGCTCTCAAATAAGCGCAGCATGTCCCCCTCCACCCCCACCCTCACCCCTGGCCTTCCTTTAATTTAGCCAAACTCGGAGCTTTCTGACTTGTTTACTCCAAGAGGCCACTTTAACTTTCATCTGTCGGTTGTGCCGTGTCAGAAGCACTCCATAAAATGACAAATTTAAGTGAGGAACTTTTGTTGGAGAGGAAATGAATCACTGCCAGGTAGTGCACAGAATTTTACTGTGGAACCTCATCGGACACACTCCAACTCCACGGCGGCGTGCATTTGATTTGTGCCTATTTAGAGAACACAAAGGTGATTAGATATAGTTCAAAAAGACAGAAATGTATGTGTAGATTGTCCGTGATGCTAATTTTTAACAACTTTCCTTTGGGTATTAGCACCTGCAGGGAGGACTCTCAACCAAAATCACATCAACCTTTGCATTTAAGATGATGAATGCGCACCTCTCTGCCCTCTACTGTATATTTCCTCGGGCGCAGTGAACTAATGCAATGTAAATCTGCCAGAGGGATTTTTATTGGGAGAAGACACATGTGTCTTGTGCTGGAGTCCTAAGCAGTCTCTCTCTCTGTGGTCTTTGTCGAACTACATATGGCGGTGACTCACCACTGATAGCACTGCCAGGGAACAGTCGCAAGCCATTGGGATAAAATGTGTTGAGTAAAGCATTACCTCCCTGTCTCCAGGAGAAAACAAGCAGAGAGAACGCTGGCGTTGACAGCCTCACAGTAATTTCCACTCCTGGCACTGAGAGCTTAATACCCAGTAATCTCTAACTCCGATCTCGTTGAAATGCGCCTCCAGAAAATGCTGGAGCGCTCGGTGAGAATCTGAGAAACTAGACCCAGATCAAAGATGAATCTTCAGAGCACCACAGGTCTCCATTTTGCCAAGTAAAGGCCTGATCTTGCGGTGCTATCGAAGACGGCAGCAGTACCAACACAAAGGCATGCAATCACCCACTGTCACCGCCTCAGCACCGGCTCTGATTTGTCTGATTTGAATGGCACTCCATGTCTACGTAAACAGTCTTGACCGCTGACCTTTCCATAACCACCGCTAAACTTTTCACCAAATCTTATCTTTTTGTTTTCCATCACTACATCCTGGAACAGCCGGTCAGAGTTGGAGAAACGATGGGGGGATTCCTGGCATACGCCATCCCCACAATTTGTACAGACACAATAAACCCGGGAAGGCAGGCTGTTTTTCATTAGGGCTTCAAAGTCCATATAAACCATGATTAATGAAGCCCTAAGATGCTGTATGTCTTTAATTATTATGGCTTGACTGCTACACCAGTGCCTCAGATGCATTAGCAGTGCTGGCGATCTGTACACGTCTGCCTGGCTCGTTCTGACATGGCAGCGTCGCCTCATTCTCGGAGAATTCCTCAAATGTGGAGGAAGGGAGTGATAGACCCCCCCTCCACCTCCACCACCACTTTTTTTTGCAGTGGCACAGAAATTTCTTTAATCACTGTACATGCACACTTACAAATTAGGTTGGGCAGTGACAGATTGGAGAGCAGGCTGAGTATAATTACATGCAGTGGGCTGGTGTGTGTGATCACAGCGTGGCATTGCGTTACCCAGAGGGTTCTGTAAATAAAGCTCTCGTACAATGAATGAGGATATTGTATGCATTATGGTGGGTACAATGGTCTTACCATTGTTACTACTAGGATTTTTGCTACGGAGTAGCTGTCAGTCTTGTATGTCAAGAGGCGCAATGAGGGAAAGTCAATCTGGGATTAAGCAGAAATTACTGTAGATGAGGTCAGTTGTTGCTATAATTCTGACATAAGGCATCAATTTGCCTGAAGCGACGAGTCATCTAGCGTGGAGAATTAACCTCAGATAGACATATCTTAATTCTCGGGAGACATTCTCCTTATTTGGATATTTATTGTGCAATATGAATGTTGATTTAAAGGGATCGTCTGTTATTATATGGCCCTAATATTTGCTCTGGTTATTATATAGCCCCACATTTTTAATTGAAAAATGGAAATCAGTGCACTGATGTGGAACACACGTCTTAAACTGTTGACCTCAGCTCTATTAAGAAGAAACTTGGTGTTTATGACTGCTTTGAGCAAACAGAACATCTCAGGTGAGAAAGGGGTTGTAGCTGATCACCTACTGCTTGCAGATTGATCCTGCTTGAGACTTAACGCTCCCTTCTATGTAGACTAACACACGATTGTATGATAGAAGTTCTTTTACTGGCCTAAATCAAAACCAGTTCCTTGGAGCTAAGCTAATAGAAAATGAATGTTAAAACAATTACAGGCGTGTCACCTTGACCCCCATTTCGGCTCTTCACAAACCCACATGTGAGTCATCTTTAGAGGACTTCAAAGCTCTGAAGCAAAGCGCGCTCCCCGCTCTGCGTCTTGTCCAGCCAGTGGGACGCAGAAACAAAGAGCGAAGAGGAAGCTCATTTGTATAATCCTCATTTAGTGCAGGAGGTTTATGTTTCACAGCCACGGACAATCAGCGTGCACTAACATAATGGTGCTACCCATCCCAGCCCGCACATGCGGTCTCTGCCGCACAGACATAGACACAGATAGAAAACAGAAGCCATGTTTATGTTGGGCACACTCCCACAGCGCACAAGATGATGGATTATCCAGTGTTCTTGTTTATTTGTGCTGTGCAGGGTAGAAATATGGGTAAGAGGACCTCATGCATACAGCCTATGTATGGCAAATACAATCAGCCGTAAAATAAGATTGCATATTATGAATGAGCAATGGGCTCACACCTACTTACGCACAAGGCTGCAATCAAGCACACTAGCACACGCACACACACACATACACACACATCTTTTTGCAAGGGAAGCTTGTCTTGATTAACCTGGCTGGGAGAACCTGACATGTTTTTCCTTTTACGTCATGGCCTTTTCCTCGAGCGGCTCAGTGGAAGCCATCAATTCTAGTTTGTCTGCAGTTTGTCTATTTGAATCTTTTGCTAATCTGGATTATTCATTGATGGCCCGTTGGACTTAAACAGGAAGTGCTGAGCGATGGCCACTGTGGTATAGTTTTTAACATCATATATCATGTTTTCTTTTTTTTTCTTCCTTCTGTCAAAATGGCATCAATCAGTATGGCCACCAGTGAAAGTTTGTAAAATCCGTGGACTCCCTGTGGATTAGAGCTTTACCCCGATGAGAAACACAAATGGCAAAAGAGTCTTCTGATAAGGAAATGATTATCAGGGTGAGCCATGAAAACTGTAAGGAGGCATACAAAGCATCTGTGACTTTATGAGTATGGGGGGACAAACGTTTTTCTCTCATACATTTTCTCTCTGAGCCGCGTACACAACAGCTTATCACCCCCTTGACAATTTTCTTTTTCGCCCAGTATCACAAAGGCCAAAAATGTTGAGTAGAGCAAAAGATGCTATGCCTGATTATAACAAGAGGTCAGGTCTTTGATGCTGGTACGGTGAAATTTGTTATACGTTAAGCCAGTGCTAATGTGATTATGGACATTGATCCATTAAATCTACTGTAAAAACGCAGCCTACACTAGTTTTGAACTTGATACTGAGAAGAAATGTGAGAGGTGAAACATTAAAGACCCTTTGATGTAATATTTAACCCATCTGCAGTGAATGGGAGGGAAATGACCATAAAACTCCTTTTGGGCCTGAGCAACAGGGACAGGTCGGTGTGAGAAATGGGATGTGTGATTTTCTCTCTGGTTTCTTGCAGTGCCATTCCAGCGTGCGCATGAAAAGGGGGCAACTGCCTGTCATGATTACCCCAGAGGACGTTTTATCAGGGCAATAAAATCAGGTTCTGTGTGGCTGGAATAGACTGTGGAACTCCCCCGCCTACTGGGATTGGGCCGAGTCTCAGCCTGCCACCCCATTCCTCTTCTGCCACGGCCAATACGGGGAAAGTTTACCTCAAGTTTGGCTAAAAAGCAACACAACAGACTGAAACTTGCCTTCAGTTTGCTTTTTAGGCTTATTATTTTACTGTAGAACCTACAAAATCCAGATGGGCCATGTGCAGTATATGCCCAATCTTTTGGATATGGCAGTTTAAATATGTTGTTAAATATTTTTGAACAAAAGATAGAATTTTCTTATAATCATTTCAGATTTTACACAAATCATTTTTTTTACACGTATACATATATAATAGATATATTTTTATACTGATAAATAATCAATACTGATTTTAACTTACATATGATCTAGTTTCAATGTGAATTTATGCTTGACAAAACCAAATATAATGAATTCTAATAGTCTAATAAAATGGCAGCTGAGACCGTCTAAGCTAGTTAGCTTAATAAAATTAGCTACAGTCTCTTTTTGTTAATAAGCACCACTGTATCAAAGTGTTAGTTTATCAAAAGTTATATTATTAATGGGATTTTTTATTATTATTAATAGCTGGGGTAAAACATTTGCTTAAGCTGTAGCTAAAGACATCTACACAAACAGGCAGATTTAAACTTAGCATAGTTTTATTGCTTCTTTAGCTAGCTTCTTTCTGTAATAGCAAATGCGATGATACTAAAACCAACTTAAACATTTTCATGGCATACAATTTTTCATTATGGCAAAACAATAAGTCAGAGCTTTTTACAGTTTTGAGCAAACAGGCTACTGTGGTTTGCTATTGCCTTTTATCTAGAAATGCTCGGTGTTCATACCTCTAACATTACTGATAACACAGTCCAACAGGGGACTTTCACAAGGCCATAAGGACCTAATTTTATTGTGGATCAGCAGCAATTTCCAAGTGATCCTTCTTTTCTTTTCAAAATGTGTCTTTCTCTTTTTTCTCAGAGTAATTTGTTTAGCACATATACATGAGGTAGTCTTTAGTTTTGTCTGAATTCATGGTCCTGCTATTGACAATTAATGATGAAACGTTCCACCAGCATCATTTCACAGAATTAATCGGGAATCCGATAACTAGAGAGTCACCCCCTTGCCTAAAAAAACCTTCCAACTTCCTCAAACTTATAGAAAGCAGAAATGCTCGGCTCACATGACTGCTGCTATCTGTTTTCATTTGAGTGTCAAAAAGCTATCAACATGGCATCTCAATGGGATGTGCACAGTGCAAGGCCTTTTGGTCTAGCCCGTAATGCAACAAAGGTGTGGTGACTTAGTAATCTCCTTAAAAAGGGTCCCTGGCAAAGCCACGGGTTCACTCCTGGGCCCCAGAGTCTACCAGAGGAAACTACCCCCAAACCACCACCAGCACCTTCAGATCTCAACTCAGATAAAGCACACTGATGACATCACCGTCTCCCCCTCTTTAAAAAAAACCATCCCAGTGGTCTTCCCTTATTAGCATGTGCAGTGTAGCGGGCAGCGAGAATAATAATGCGCTCTCCCTCTCACACTGACTGAGCTATTTGGTTGAAACCACAAAGCCCCAGGCAGCGGCCAAGCTAAATAACAGTCAGAGGGAAGATGGTCATAGCATTACAATTAGAGGCAGTTTATTTTGCATTCTGCCTATGCCAAGAGGATCTCAGGCTGTAATATGTGCCAAAGATGTTTGAAAGTTTAAGTTGTTGGAGAAATCTGGGGAAAGCTTATGAAGGTTTCAGATAGAGGAGTGCGGTCAGAGGTGACTCTGGGTGAAAGTTGACCAGGGGAAGTGGAAATGAATTAAAAGCTGTTTTTTTTCCTTTTCTTTTTTTTTGGACAAAGAATGTCTGCTGGTTTGTTCAAAGGTCAGGGAACGTACATAAGAGCAAGCAAGAATGAATGAAGTGCTTTATTCTTAATAAGTCATTGGAGAGCTCAAACAAACAGCCCCCTGCTTTCCCAGATTGGCAACGTCTTCTGTGATAGGAGTTTTACATTTGACATAATTATTATTGATCATTTTATGGAGCAAAAGTATAGTTTAGGCCACCCAAGGGTCCCGTCCACGCCGGGCTCCATGCATACCCAAATAGGGCTCTGAGTTCAGGCAGGCACATGTGGGATTTCCTCCCAGGAAACACACACAGGCAGACACATACACACAGAGAGACTTTTAGCATTATTACAAAGCTCTGTTCAGGGTTTTTTGGCTTGTGTAAAATATTTAGCTTATAAGGCCCTTTGCTGCTTTCTCAACCAACGGGGTGAGGTCTGCCTGTCGATGCGGATCACATTTGCAACGGTAAAGATTTCAACTTTTAGGAATATGGTCCACTGGGCAGCTCTGAATTGACTTTTAGGATTCATTAGAGGAAATATACAGACTACCTGCTGTGTCGTTTTCCTGATGGAGCATCTGAATCTGCCAATCATGAGGTTAGACGAAACATAATATTAATGTATTAGATTCTAAAAATTTTACAAGGGGTCCACAGGCTGTCAACTAGTGGTCACCAGAAAAAAATATAAGTGTAACCGCACCACAAATATCAAGTCAACAACAACATGCTGATAGCGGCTTTCATGCTGATATGGCATGAAAAATAGCTTTTAAGTATCATGATAAAAGTTCATTTACTTTGATAACAGCAGATTTTTGCTTAGTAGTTAATCAAGCCCATGATGTTATTATTAAGCCTATAATTATTACTCTTATTTCTACTGGTTAGTGTATTTTTAAAAATCCGGGGTATGGTTTGGACTCAGTGTCAGTGCAGACACTTCTGAATTTATTTTAAGATATCTGACTTTGTGTGTGTGAATAGCTGTGGTCCTGGTTGATTTCTGTCCAGTAGATGGCGGTATATATACACGAAAACAAATATCCACGGCCCCGGCCTTCCAGGGCTCCAGTCACCGGCTGCCCCTGTGTGACCAGAGGCCAGCAGTCAGACACCTGATCGGCCTCATTACACTCATCTCCACTCTGCAATAATTAGCCCGACGCTTCGGCTGGTTTCAAGCAAACTGTGCTTTGCCTAATTAGATTTTCAATAAATACCGTTCAGTGATTTGAGACAATTAGCCGAGCACTCCTGTGTCTTCGATGCAAAGCTGTTCGTTGCATTTTCAGAATTCCCGAAATCAGCGCAACTAATGTTGTAAACGATTATGAAAAATATGCATGCATTATAGTAATAAGGACAGAAAAGAAAAAAATAATTCTGGATCATATTCCTTTAGTGATGGTAAAGAAAAGGAAAGAAATTTAATATATAACAGGCTAAATTTACTCCCAATTTTCATTCTATTTTTTTAAAGACTAAGCTATTTTTCCACTAAAATAATAACGTCGATGACATAAAAAATGTGAAAAAAGTTGTAATATTCTATTCTTGTAATTTTAGAACTGAATAATACACGTGTTTCAATTAATCTAACCGTTTAAATTGCACAACTTAGAGTTTAATTTTACACATATGCGAAATTATTTATTTTGTTGTGTGTTAATTTTATTTTGCTTGGTCTATTTTGTTACATAAAATACATAGCAATTCCCTTTATGCTGCATGCCTATTAGAGTATTGCTATAAAATGTAAATGCGTTAAAAATAATAACAAAAGCATCATCAACAACAACAACACATTATTATTATTATTATTATTATTATTATTATTATTATTATTATTATTATGCATAGATTTCTCATGTCGTAGTGGCTGAATAATTTACCACTGTATTATCTATCGATTGAGAAAAGAAGCGATCCGTGCGCAGCTCTCCTGCGGAGCGATATGGGCTACAGTAAATGTCTCACTCGCAGCAGCGAGTGATCAATAATCCAGGGAGTTTGGGACAGTGGTGCAAGTCACATGACGGCAGATTCCATAAGAGAGGCAACAGGACAGGGCCAACCTTGACACTAAAAGGAATATTGAGTTTCAAGACAGCGAGAAGTTCAGGTTTCATGCCTAACATAGAGAGCCCGCAATTAATGAAACCGGAAAATTCAAATCAAAGCTGTCCCGTAAAGGTTTTAATATAGTAGCTAATTATTTTTTATGAGATGCAGGGAAATAACATAAATTGTGGATTATTTATGAAAGTGCTGCAGTGATTTATGTTAATGACCTCTTCTTTATTTAAAAAGAGCATATAAAAACTGGCTTCAGTGTCTAAAGATTCCACAAAACGTTTTTATTTTATTTCATTTTATTTTTTTACAAGAGCTAAAATCAAAAGTAAATCAACCACAGGTGAAAATTGCTTTTCACTTTTGATTCTGACACTAATACTGCCCTGCCTTCAATAACGCTCCCACCTGTCCTGGAAAGTGATAAAGCTCTTCATCTCACTTGCATGCCTTGCCAGGAAGTGACGGCCTAATGCTCCTACTTAATGATTTCCACAGGATAGGCTGTGCATGACAGACGCCAAAGAATCGGCCCTACGCGCGCACACACGCACGCACACACACACACACAAATACTATCTATAAGATGGATACTACAGTTGGTTCGGTGCATCTCAGTCTTGCTTGTGTTTATATAAGCTTGATTTTCACAACTGGAAAGTAATAGCCATCTGCCCAAGCAAGCTGGAGGGGTATCATATGTGAGCAGGTAACCAACGGCCATTAAAACCTCACACACCGAGTCCACGTATTCACACATACACACACACTGCAAGTTACTGCAAGAGTCTAAAAGAGAAGGAGAGGGAGGCAGAGATGAAATATAGTGCAGGCGCCTGTCTGTCAGAAACTCTAACACAGACAGGACATACCAGGCAAAGGAGCATGTCACTGATGATGGTGATGATTTATGTGTGTAATATTTGTAAATCTACAGCACAAGGCTTCCCACTATAGACGCGAAGGCGAAATTGTAGGCAATATAGGAAGTCAGACAAGGGAAATTCCTTTTCATGTCTTTTTAGGGTTGGATTGCGTTGCTGGAGCAGTTTCTTATACCGCAGCACCACATACAGCTGCCAGCGTACCGCATACGCCGATGCAGGGTTGTCTGCTCGTCACCAGACTGACCGGCGAGAGGAGTCAGTCGGGTCCTGGTTAGTTGTGTTCGCAAGTCTCGTCTCCCCAGGTAGTGTGGGAAGGCTAAACTCCCACCGCCCCCCTCCCCTCCCCACCTCAGCCTTTCCTCAAAGGGCATGTGCGACCCCGTGATGACATATGACCTCTTCAATGGCCCTCCTGAGCAGCATCTGTCATTTCCCACAATCCCGGGCCCATTTTCATCTCAGGGTAAGCTCGAAATTACAGGAAAGAACAGGGGAAGCTTCCTCCTGGCCAGCGGGACTCTCGTACAATCCACGCTGAGTCTATTTCAACACAGTGGGTTTGTGATAGGAGCAGGTCTTTGGCATCTACGCTGAGAAAAAGCACTTATTGTTGTTATTGTTTTGTGGCTTATAAATAATAAAAAAGAAAAGTTGAACTGCTTTGGATATTTTATTGTTTTACACTTAAAATGTTAAGAATTACATTAATCAAACATGCCTGTGCAGTATAATTTCTTTGTTCAGCATGTAAACTGCTGGGTTTTTTTCAAATTTGACTATTCCCTGCAGTAACAATGTATCAAATGTATTAGAAGCTGAAAAGAATAGTTGCACATTTTAACATCTCATTTATTCAGACAACATAAGGAGTGCCCATTTATTCCCCTGGCTATCTGTAATGGTCTAATTACCCCCTAAAAGCTTCTCCTTTGGCGTCTTTGTAATGAGGCCCCTGTAGACTACAGGTTGACATAAGACTGCGTTCACAGCTCACCCCCGCTGCACCTTAACCCCTCCCGCTCTCACCCCCATCTCCGCCATCCAGCCTGGAGAGCCTAGAGCGGATCGACCAGCAGAGGTCCATCTGCACGGGAGAGGGCGAGCACAGACGGAAGCCATTGAGGTGGAACATACAGGAGAGGTCCTGACAAGATAAAGATATCAGGAGCAGACAAGGGCAAAGGAACATATTGATGGAGAGGGCCTCTCTCAGGGTAGGGTGACACCAGATACCTGCTATTTAAAACAGTGGTTTCGCTTGCTCATGGATTTGTCCATGCTGCAGTGCCATAACCTGACTGGGAGGGTCCAGAACTCTCTCTTCCTTTTCGTCTCTTCTCCACTGCCCCCTCCTTGCTTTCCGTGTCTTCATCCTCCAGACCCTAACCCTCTTTTACACAGTGTCAAGCAGACAAACACAGTCACCCCTATAACTGCTAATGCTGCCGACATAAGGCTCCATCTTTGGCCCCTAATGAAATCGGAATATGTGTTATGGAGTTTCAAACTGGATCGTATTAAAACCATCCTTCCCTCTCTCCCAGACTCTTCCTCATGTCCCAATTCAGAGTTAACCATTAGTGTTCCTCTAGTCTTTCAGTGTGACGAGGGGGGCGGCTCAGGCTTGTCTGGCTGAGGGCCAATGCCCCTTTGAGGACGGATACCGGGGTCCAGTCTACCCACTGGCCATGCATTGTGTGAGTGGAGCCAAGTGACAGTGAGTCCTGGGCAACAGCTGAAAGACGCTGGCAGCGTGAGCCTAAATGGGGGAAGGGTTCAGTCTGGCTTTGGGCTCAGTCTAAATCTCCCAAAAGTGGAAACAGTGTAACAGAGAATTGTAGCCATTGTCTAGAGAAGAGGAATGGCTCGACTCCCATTTAGAATTTTTTTAAATTCTTGATCAAAGTTGGTAAAACACATGGACTCCTGAGTTTCTATCAGCAAACTGCGATGTGCAAAACATTTACTGCAGTCAGTTGCGAACCTGCTCTGCCTCTTAAAGGTTTGGGTGCTTTGACCAGCACTGGTAGCTTTATTTCTAAAAGTGGCATCGCATATAAAGCTAATATATAACAAACTTTGCAGCCGGTTGTGCTCAAACAGACCGACTTGTTTCCACGGTGAATAAAAGTAGAGATCAGAACCAAAAGCATAAGCGTTTGTTTTAATTTTAGGTTTTTAAAAGCTACTCAGTAGAAGTTTTGACTTCTTAAGTTCTTACATTTTGGTCACTTGCAATTGTTGCTCAAAAAGGAGTCAAGCAAAGCATTCTGACCTCAAATATGATGATAGTCAAACCTCAATCAAGCCCCATCTTTAGACCTGCACACTATCAAATGACTGTAATGCACAGCACCTCCATCAGTGTTCTGTCTTAACCAGAAATCTCCGCCTATTAGTCTGCTGCATCCTTTTACAGTACACTAGCCTTTCCTTATCCTCCTCAGTGACCAGCCCCTCCCATGTCCCGAAGCCCATTAGAGCCCTCAGTCCCTTTCCCCCCACCTCCATCTCCCATCACTCCTGCCCCCTCCTGTCACATACCCTTGCCCCTGCCTTGTCACACCCCTGCACTGATGGATGGTCGGGGTCAGTGGTTCAGCTGTGGAGTTCAAGCCCGCGGGCTCCACCCACTCCCCTCTCTGCTCCCATCTTATTTGCCCCCCCGCCTGCTCACCACCTTTTACTACTCCACTCTGCCCTCCCTCCCCGATGAAACAATGTCAGAAACCCAAAGCTGGGCGCTCAGCTGAAAAAACTCATAACTCTCCTTCAGCACCCACCTTCCCCAACACCCGCTGTTAACACTTTCATTCCTCGCCGGACCCTCAAATAGACCCGGCTTACTGGGGCCACATAAATCACCCGGAGAGGGTCAGGCTGGGCCTTACAGTCGGGCCTCACCTCACTTTGAATGGATAGAGACAGGTCACTTACTGTCACTGCACTGTGAGTTATCTCTTTATAATGACGCCACTTGGATGTCTGCGAATGTGTGTGAGCGTCTGGGTGTGCTTGGGTGTGTGTGTGTGCTTGGGTGTGTGTGTGAAAATATGAATGTGTCATTTCATTTTTATATAAGAACTTCTGAATTCTAATGTAGCTATCACGTTAAATTAGAACAATTGCTTCGTCTAGATTTGGCTGAGAGCTGCATTAGCTCATAGCTTGGTGGTGCTTCTTACAGTCTGATTGCTCGGTCCCACATCTGTCGAGCTCGAGCCGCGTAGCTCCTGATCACCCCTGTCCTAAATGACTCCGCAGCAGAGGTATCTGGAGAGTCTCAGATCAGAGACCTAAATCAGTACTGACACACACTCCGCTGTTATGCTAATCACAATGTTTGGGAATATTGAACAGACGAGGGGGGTCGGGACGGGGCCGGACGGAGTTGGGTGGGAGGAATTCCAGTAGTTTTGAAGCAAGGCAATTATCAGCATTAGCCTGCACCCCCGACCCGAACCTCCAAAGTGAGCGGAAATGGCAGCAATCAGGCCCGATTTCCCTCGGAGATGCTCGATGGGCTGGACACACACATCCAGGAGACACGGGCCCTCAGTCAGGGAGGGAGCAGCAGCACCAGAGCCCCACGAGGCCCTGACAGATTGAAGCTAAGCGGGGCAAGTCCTGGGGCTGACAGCAATGTTGCCAAAATTGCTCTTGGATTGACTAACAATTAAGATATCAAAAGAGATCACGGCAGCTCACTGACAGCTGCTTCAATTGTTTGCACCTGCTCCTCTGGTGTTCTGCACATGTCTGGCATGGATTAGGCCGACTCGTGCTGGCCACATTTCACCTTTCCACAAGTGATTTACTCCAGAATCATCCTCCTGCTTCACTAGCATGTTAAACACACCCTTTAGCTGCCCCCTACATTAAGGAAGAAGGCGGGGACCAGGGAGGGCGGGGTAGATAATGGCTTCATCATTGTTGTCATTGTCACGAGCAGTATTGTTATCTGTCAGCTCTCCGTTTGCCACTGTTTGACTGCAGCAGTGCACCAGATGTGCAAATCTATGTTCTTTTCAGCTGAACTACACAGCTGTATGCAAAAGTTCTGCTGATTTTTGATGGGAAAAGAAGCAAAGCTGTCAGAATTTAGTTACCTCACTCAGGCAGAATTAAAGCTTGCAAATACTTTGTGTAGCCAGCTAAAAGTCTCAGGAATTTTCTGCCGCTTTCCTTGAGATCTTAAACAAGTTAAGATCTACCCGCAGATTTCCTGTGTTTGAGAAGTTCATGGCAGATTTTGCACCGTGTTTTGGACCATCGTCCTATTGTAGAAGCCAGCCTTTTTTCAGTTTCTTGTCTTTGGCTGACTGCATAATATTTGTTTCCATAATTTGCTGACATATCGTGGAATTCTCTGTGTGTGTGTCACATAACCTCAAAGTTGAATATTTTCCACCCACTGAACAGTCGGCAAGGAGTTCCGATCATCAAATCCTTCTCCTTTTTGTTTTTTTTCACCAAACATAAAAAAACTATGTCAATAGCAATTGTTTCCACGATGACTGCCGTCACTGTTGCTTGCATACTTCAGATGTCTGCTTGCATTTCCCGCTGATGATTCTTTGGTGCTGCCTCTTGATGCTGCACAGTAGATCAATGCACCAGCACCCCTGTGTCAGCTACACCCAGCTCCATCTTTCACTTTTGCTTTGCTCTTTCAGCCCAGAAGACCTACGTTGGCTTCTTTTGCAGCTTGCAGCTTACCACATACTTAATACATGCGTGTGGGTGGTTTGTGTAATTCTTTAGGTGAAATTTTTTCAGTGTTTGAATGTCTTTTCAATACACTTGCAGAAGATCTTTATAGGCTTGTGAAAACAGAACTCGTGGTCTGAAATCCTGAAGTGATAAAGGAAGTCTTTGTGTAGTCAACTATTACTTACTATTAGAATATTCTTGTGTGGTAACGATAGATGGATGGACATACAGATAACCTGAAGTGCAGATGGACACAGAAATATGCAGAACAAGGCCAGCGTGCCAAACCTGTTCTGTTGTTCCTTGGTACACATGTAGCAGGAAATTATGGTGGTGTCATTTTTGGCGTTGTTACTGTTGGAGGAGAGACACACATTCGAGCTTTTTCTCAAGGATTTCTATCCAAAACAGCAAATTCTACATATGTATAAGAAAAATGGTACCCTTTGAGTTTGCTTGTATGCAGACAGGTGCTGAGCATCACTGCCCTTTGTCTTGAGACATCTGCTTGTAGACAGAAGCAGCTGAAGGATGAAGACAGCCTGGAAGAAAGGCCCTGTCCAGTAAGTACACACACACATACACACACTCACCGGTGCACAGAATCACAAAAATAGTATTTTTGTGGTTGTGTGTGTGTAAGCCTGATTACAATACATGCAGTTCAAACAGGGCAACTCTCTCCTATTATCTTTCCATCAGCTTTAGGCTCCATTAAAACAGCCCTCCCCTCAGTACACAATAACACCAGTATTCTCCTATCTGTGTGCTGTCATTGTCCAGGCCCATAAGGCATGGTTACATTTTTTTTTTTAACCTGACGGAAAGCTTCCTCTTTGTGTTCATGCATGTGTATCTGCCAGTATAGCTTATGGACCTGTGGACAAGCTAATTACAAAAGTATCCACCCAAAAAAATAAGAACAGGAAGGAAGGATATAGAGGTGGCAGCAAGTATACTCCTCCACTCACCACCTTACATAAACTACACACATGCACACACCAGTCATCCCCTTATCTGTCAGGGGGAGCCGAGGCCAGCTGTACCCAGTGCCAACCCTTTTGGAACCAGGCCAATCCCACTGGACCCTTTGGATCTTACTCTGGTGTGGGCTGTTGAGGCTGGTTGGTCCCACTGTGTAACTCTAGCTCAGTCTCTGACACAGTACAGGTATGTCCCCTGCGGCCCAGATTACCAGGGGACTGTGTAAACAGCACTGCTAATCTGAGGAAGTATCGTGCTAGCATATTTGTGAAGCCTGTCTCAGCAAGCCTGTGTAGTGAACACACAAACAACCAATGCAACAGCTTTGGTATTTAATTTAGAAAGCCACTGCATAAACGTTATGCAATTGATAGTCGAGGTGGAAATTTAAAAAATGTTTTCAGTGCCAAAAAAAGAAAAGAAAGAGAAAACAACAACAAAACTGCAGTACTGCCATAGTGGGAGCTGTATTTGTCACACCTCCAGTTCTGATCCATCTTCAACATCAAAGATGTCAATGTAAGGGGGACAAAAACCACACAACACCACATTATAAAAGACGGTGCAGGCTACCTTTAAAAAAAATCAACCATTCCATTGATTTATGAAGTCCTCGAGGCCTTGAGATTACTGTCATCATCCATCGCCATCTTTCTCTGAACCCAATGACCATTTTCCCGTAGACTTCTGAAAAACGACAGGAAACCACAGCTATCACCTTGAGGCCTTCAGGTAGAATGCAGGTGTAAGTCACTTGAAAGTGGAAGCTACGTTCATATTTCATACAGTCTATTGCAGCAACACAGTTGGCTAGCTAGCTAACTGGGCGCTATCTTTGTGTCCTTGGTTGGTGCCCATTCCACTATATAGCCAGCATGGCTGGTGTGAAAGTTAGTGTACAGTGTCCCACAGTGTTTTAAACCCCTGTTACCCATCTCAGAACAATATAGCACTCTGTATGTGGCTGCACATGTAATCACTCCAAATATCAGATATAGGCACAAAAGTACACAATCTGAAAAACAGTCAATAAAAATACAAATGTGGGTATATAGGGGTGTTAGGCGTGAGAACAATAAGTTTCACTTTTAGGCCTGAGTTAACATCTGCACTGAAGACATAGCAAAACAGTCACAAAGAATTCCTCCTTTAACAGTGAAGTGTGTGTTTTTTGCATATGAATATGAGAGGAAGAACGTGTATTTTATGTTTTTTGGCCTTTGACTTAAAATTACAGACAACCTTCACATAACCTTAATTCTCTGTGTCACCTGTCTTATCTTTTTGTCATGGAGAATTCATGCCCCTGCGTTTTTAAGTCACTTTAATCTGCTAACAGCTTGGGCTTGGGCCACTTGGTCATTTCTTAGGCCTTCTTTCCATTGTCCTACATGTCATCTCCAGGCAGACACTGTTTAGATATTAATGGCTGCATGATGAGATGGCCTCCTTACAAGGCCGCCCTTACTGGATAATTGATCGTGCAGTGAATGACATGATGTGGTTCAGGTTTAGGTCTAGCTTCTCCACGATCAGCGTTTTCTTTTTCCTTTATGGCCCATGTACTCTTTAAGAATAAGTTTACATTCCTTTAAGGTTGGCAAATTATAGATGTACGCATTGAGACTTGATTTAAAAAAATAAAAATAATCACCAACACTATATATATAGTGGAAAACAATCTAGCTGTAAATAGAAAAAAAATCTGGAAAAACCATGAGAGAGATTAATCACACATTTAAATAATAATTCTTACTGTGAAATACAAACATGTTTAAAAACCTCTGAGTGGTTTCTTTGATGACTTTTCTGTTGCAGTAACTAATCCCGGGCCAAATGAGAGAAGTAATGAGCATTCTTTTCTGACATGAGTGTGTTTATAGGAGCACAACTCTAGCATGTAAAGAGAGACGCATGGAAGCACTTCTCTTCCTTGGAATAAAGTAATTAAGGTTCTCTCTCTCATTTTTTTTTTTTTTTGTGGGGGTGGGGAGGAAGAAACCAGCCTGAGCCAAAGAACGTAGCTTTCTGTATGCAAGTCGATCATCGCCGCAACTTGACATCCTGACCTGGACATTTAATTTATTGATCTTCATTTTATTCGGATGTAAGGGCCCTTTGCTCTTTTAAATTAATCCAGGTTAATTTGGCCAGGCCCCCTATCCCACCCAGCATGAATGGGCCCTCTGTTGGGTAGAGCTGACCCTGGCCACCCAGTTTTATGGGAATCTGCAGTGAATTAGAAAATCTGTCAATGCGAGAGGAGTTGCGCGGCGCGGATATGCAGTGTCACTCCACCTGTAAAAGAACTGCTCTTTGTCCATTATCTCCCAGGCTTACCTGAGGAGAGTTAACCTTGAGGTCAATAACATCTCCACGGTGTTTCATGACTGGCTGGGCCCGGGCTGGGGGTCTGAGGGGAGCCATTGTTAACATGCCGGCTGCAGACCCACACTTCCTCCTGCTTTGGCTCTCCCCATCGAATACCTCTGGGAAACAGATCTGTAAAGAGCAGCGACGGGAGCCATAAAGATGTGATCACTTTCACAGGAAAGGGCAACCACTGTACTAGTTTGTCTTTCGTTGTAGTTAATTTGAACGGTTCATTTCTTCAAGTTGAAGTTACAGCACCAGGGCTCCCCAGAATGTGGTTTCTCAGCATCTCTCAGAACTTTTTTCTCTCACATTCATTCTCATAATTACACAAAATATATAAATCTACACTAATATTCCTTTCCGTACCTCTGAAACCAGGGATGTGGAACTCTTGGCTGCATGTTGTATTTCTCTTATTTCCTCCTTCTCACATGATTCATGCGCTGCTCTAGTGTGGCCTTTGGAGTTAAGCATGCTGGTATTCGAATCTAAGCATCCCAGATTGTAGTATAATTTGCTTGTGCATATCTATTGCTGTCCTTGTAATCATGCACATGGTATAAATAACTGAAAGATTGCTGGAAAGTTTTAGTTAGTGTGCCAGGCAAATAACAACTATTCTGTCACAGCACTCTTGCATTATTCCCCTCGATCCGGGGCCCCGCTCGGAGTAACAGGAAAGATATTTATGCTCTGCCAGATTCAGATTGAAGATTTGATATGTAAAGGCCTATCGTGGCATTATTAACAATAAAGGATTATGTCTGCAGCTTCGATTTGATTATTCTAGCTTTTGCATCCGAGGAGACCTTATACAAATTGATGCATGATCGCAAGTCAACTGAGGGTGTCTGTTTTGAAACGCTCCTCTGTTTGGATGGAGGCATTTGAATAGGATTTGGCCGGCATGTAAATAGTGCGTCGGGAGAAGTTTACACTGAAAGCAAGCAGACAGGCAGGTGCGGCGCAAGGGAAAGTCCAGGTGTGCTGAGAATGACAAAAAATCTGCTCTGTGTTGACTTTTATTGGCCAGAGCAATATATAATAGAATGTACTAAAAAAAGTGACTTGGTTAAATTATTGCTTTAAGTCGCTTTATGGCGTGCGACTCTGTTAGAGGGCACAGGGGATGAAAGATTTGCCTCATTTGGATAGATATTTTCAAGTCAGTCGAGCATTTGTCAACAAAGGGCAACAAAGCGAGACTGAAAGCTCCGTGCCACACGAGCTGACAGTAATATTAAACAGTACTGGACTAATTACCACTATCTGTCCAAGGTGTATTTATTGTACCAAACAAAATTGGGGGACGGGTGTCTTTTATCCAGATGCTCATTAGGAAATACGTCTATTCCCAATTTTAAGCACAGCAGTGCACACGCAGGCCGTGCTAATCAGGTATCGATCCACGACGTAGGATTAGAGGGCCCATTTCGCCTCTGCTCCTTTTCTTGGCAAACTATGTTGTCATTGCATTCACTAACAGCCCCAAGGGGGTGGTGCAGAGGCAAGGGAACGAGCTGGGCCAAGCACATCACCTGTTCCTGCAACCAAAATAGGACACAACTTGAGATTCAATTTTAGCAGCCAGTGGGGCTAACCAAAGGAGCGACGGGTGTAACGACCGGCGATGAGTGATGCTCGTAGGCCTTCACTCACAATCAACAGTCCCTGGTGGCCTCGTTTCACTATACCTGTCATTTACTGTGGCCTGCTGTTAATAAGCCTGGACATTTGGATTTTCTATTCAAGCCTTTTTTGACATGAACAGTTTTGATATTAAGTGTTTGTTTCTGAAGTGGTCATTTCAGTTTTCTGCCCTTTCGCCCCTTGGAGTTCTAATGAAACTCATTTCTGAGATCATGGAACTAGGAACTGTGTAAGCTGAAAGGTCAGAAGAAACTAAAACAAGCAAATCCTTTGAGATAGTGAAAAACACAACAAAACAAGCAAAAAAAACAAGAAATCTGTATCTGGGCAATACAATCAAAAGATTAAAAGTCAAATAATCAAACTGGTCGGTAATCAAAATCACAAATATTCCTCAAAGGAAGATTAGGTCATGGCTTACTCGTGATTGTTGGACAGAGAGATCCTTTTCGTTGATTTCAGCAGCTGCATCTTACTTCTTCCTGCATTCAATTTGTGTCTCATCTTGCTGCCATATTAAAACACAATAAACCACAAAACAAACATTTGTTTTTGTTTTCTCTCTGGAACTAGAGCACTTTGAAATCCAAACCGGCTGCCTTGTAGCTCAAACCGGCGCTGTGAAATCTAAAGTGACAAAGCATATTTTTTTTTTCTCTCCTTCCAAGCCCGTGGCCAGACGTTTCTTTTCTTTTTTTTTTGAACCTGCTAAGAACTGCAGATGTTTCACTTTTTCATCATTTGGAAAATGTATACCTGCCTTTTTTCAGCTATTGTATATTTAATCCTTTGTGAAGGCTTGTGGTTATTTGCGGTTGTAATTAGGCTGTTTCCATTAAGGAATATTACTGCTAAATGGATCCATTACTCTAGGCCCTGCTTCGTCATAGGAAAATGCTCGACCACCACAGTGACTGGAAGGAGGCCCAGCCTGGATCTCAAAACAGAAAAGACTCACACCTGAAAGAGACAGATGCAAAACCGGAGCTCTGAAATGTAATCTGAATCCATATATGCTGCTTATCTGGGTCCCAACAAAATAGATGTGATGTCCTTCCTGAGAATGTCCTCCGACTCCTGCAGGAATCCTTAATCATTACTGGACCAGCTGATACCTCCAGGGTGTGTTGCACTTGCCCTCCAAGTGGGAGGCAATCACTGTAGTTAGGGTTCACTCACACCAGAGTAAAAATAGGACCTCACTGCAACCAGGAAAAATCAGCGGTTGCCCGGTGATTGCGTTTCATTTTTTTGCTGTCAGAGACCAGCTGGTTGCACCTCTGGACGACTACTTTTGATCGTGATTGCACAGGTCACCTCATGGGAGGCAACCTGTCTCCAAACAATCACAGTTTGACTCAGACTGACTTTGATTATTCTCAAAGAAACTGGCCAAGGTTTGCAAACAGTTGCTTTCTAATTTATAAACGCAGACAGATTGCCGACACATTGCAATCAATCGGAGCAATCAATCGGAGCAATCGATCTTTGCCGATAAGCTGGACTAGTTTGTGATGAATCTCTTTGCACTGGGCAACAAATTTATCACCGTGTTTAGGTGTTATTATAAATGGATTGCATATAATTACCAACTCCACCAAATTCAATAGCAAACTGATTCCAGGCTGAGTCCATCTTATTGACATTTTATTGCTGTCTTGACTTTCTTGTATCAAACGTACTTTTACGGAGGGTAACAGATCTGTTCCCTGTGTTCAAAGCAACTATTTCATTGGTCGTGCTGTGATCTCCAACTGCAGCGCGACAAAAAATTAAATTAATCCAGCCACAATATATTTGCAACCAAAATCATCACTTGTTTTCCCTTGTGTGACTGTAGCTTTAGGCAACTGGTAGGTTTAAATCACTTCATCTGGCTTTTTTTAACACTGGGGAGCAGCAGCTATGCTCAGCTGTGTAGCAGAGGGTCCAGTGTGTTGGCTTAGGTCTGTATTATCTATGAGCTCAAAAAGCAGCTGAAGACTTATCTTTTAAGCTGGTATTCAAGTAGCATTTAATGTGTGTTACTGTGTTATTTTCTATTTCCTGTTTTGCTGTTTTTCCTGTTTTCCTCATAATTTTATCTTAAAGGCACCGTATTTATCTTTGCTTAAGCTAACTTGACCATGAACCTATTGCACACCAGGATGGTTTGACTAAGAAGTGCAACTAATAAAAAAAAAGTTGCTTTTATGTATTATTAAAATGAACTGCAGTTAAGCTCTGCAGGATTCCACAGCACTGAAGAGATAAGCAAGAATCATTCACTTCACCTATGCATACACTGTACGATACAGGGACATCCATCACCACATGAAAAGGGACAGCATTTAACATGTACAATCAGTGGGGCCTTATATAACATCTACGCTGTGTTCTTTAAGGTCTGTGCTGAAAACCTCTCCTCCCCGTCGGGATCACAGCAGCACTGACAGAGCCCCGGAGCCCGCGGCGGTTCTTGTCACCGATACCGCTGTGCCGTGCCCTAAATGCGTGACACTGACACTAGAATGTCACCTGGGACTTTGTTTCTTAGTTTGCCTCCACCTCACCACTCTCATCCCTTGGGGTGTTTCCCAGCCTTGGCTCGTCTCACTCCTCCCTATTGTATTGAGACACTAAACAATGCATCCTAAAGCCTCAAGGCTATTTTTGTACCTCCAAGCTTTGTTGTACTCCATCCTCTGTCTTGTTCAGAAATGCACAAAATGACAGGGCAGATCAACTGCAGAAAAAAGAGAAAAAGAAAGAATAAGAATTTAAGGAACACTGGAATAGGTCAGTGTGGCCTATAGGGCTGTTCCACAAAAGGCCTTATTATTGTTGTCTGCCATTATGGTGGCAACCATAGCGTGACAGCGCTGTGACAGCAGCTCTTTTTAGATTCAGTGCTGAGCGACGCATTGTTGATAATCACGAACAGATTGAGATCTTCATTGTTCCATGAATTAAGAGTACTGCAGTTGGCATATGAAGTATGTGGGAAAGAAAAAGTCTTGCTATTAGTAATCTGGTTATTTCTATAACTGCATTCTGCAGCCGACAACCGTCCAAAAAGTGAAATATTGCTGCTCATTTTGATTGGGCTTGTTTTGTTAGGAGCAGTTTTGGATGGTCTTTTATATTTGATATCAAATCAGTTTCCTGAAAAAACAACAACAAAACCAAATAATGCCACAGTGAACCAGGAATCCTCTGCCTAACAGATTGTTCCAAGTCATTACAAAATAATGCGCTTCCTTAAATTCTCCAGGAAATATGTGCTCCATAAAAACATGCCAACCCACAGTTTACTTGTTACATATCAGTGTATGGATTGAACATCCTGCCCTGTCTGTGCGGCATGCCTGTGGATCTCTTTCTTTGTTGTTATTAAGTGCCTTGTATCCTTCCCCTGGTTTTAACTGTGATGACAATGCTTTCCAAATCCCAATTATTTAGAACTCTGTAAACAGACCACCGCTTTCATGTGGGGAAAAACTACACAGCGAATACCCTCTAATAGCGCATATCAATTCCTATTAGAACCAGGGGGAGGGAAAGAGAAGAAAAAAGGAGGAGGAAAAAAAAGCGGGGGGGGAGGGGGGGGGGGGGGGTCCGATTATCCCGCTAACAGGCCAAGTAAATAGTACCATGTGAGTGATTTGGCTGAGATGGACACCCAAGTCCAGGGGAGTTAGAATTGCCCCAAAATCATCAGAGTTTAGAAGGCTAGGCAGAGTACCTGCCTTACCTCAGCATCCCGTCATCATTAAGGGCTTAGTGTCCCAAATGGATTTTACAGTCACTGCTCCGGGACACACGCCGGCCGACATGGAGGCTAGTAGCTGCTTTAGGCGGCTCAGCCCAATGAAAACCACTTGTGGAGTCAGTGGTGAACTCTTGAACAAGGGAAAGTCTTTAATTGCAGGACAGTGATCAAAGAGAATTACATCATTATTTTTGAAAATGTGGGCAATACCAGTTTAAAAGGTTCATCTACTAAAAAATATATTTTCCTCACTTACTCCTAGTAGTACATCTCCATGTAGTACTTAATGGACTGATTTCAGTTTTCATTGCAGGCCTGACACACTGCCATTCTGTAAAAAGCTGCTGGCGTCTAACAGACATGCACAGCTTGCCTTTCGATATCAGCGCTTTGATGGCGACAATGAGACGAGTCTTTCGTTCCCAGCTTGTCACATAAAGTACAACTTTAAAAAAAAAGCCCTTTGCCATCAAATTGAAATGCACTGGATGTTACTTTTCAATATGCAGAGATGTGAAGATATTAATCTTTTCCTCAACCCAGTCAAGCTTTTTTGGTGCCTAAACCTGCCCAGCAAGTCAAATTGAAAGTAAAAAGCCAGAAACTAAACTAAATATCACTTGCATGGGTGCTCAGGCTCGACAAATAGGAAAACAAACATTCGAGTGACGTTACTTACTGATATCAGCCCTGCTGATTGTAGCTTAAACATTTTTATCTTTCCTAACACTGCAAATTAAGAAATAATGTGTTGCACATTAGAAAATAAGCAGCAAGTGATCAGCAAACAAAGGAAAACAAAGTCCTGATCAAGAAATGAACCTCAGTTTTCTGGCTGGCAAACTTTATTTCATTGATAGTATTGTACAGAGCAACTCTATTGTCTGATCCTTTATTATCATCCTTTTGCTGAGCTGTCATAAAAAATAAATCAAACCACAAATAGGCTAACTGTAAAAACAAAAGAACCAATCATACACATCCACATATATGCACCAATTTGGCACTATCCTGGACGTATGGTCATGTGACATAAAGCCAGTCCTCTATGTGCAACTATATACAACAATATAATTTATTTATACAAACTTTATCCCTGACTATCATCATGTTTGGATAAGATACATGAGAAGATATGTACTGCGTTCTAGAATTTAGATTAGCATGCTTTTAAAGTTCAGAAACGCTTCTAGGTGCATCCAACAGAACTATCCTGACAAGTGCTGATTCTGGCAATCTACCCATCAGTGTAACGTCTGCCTCTGCTGTCAACCTCATTTGTGTGTGTAAATAAGCCTGAACCATGACCACAATGGCCTCTGGCTCAGACATCAACAATGGAAATGAGCCCCAGTGTGTCAACAGCCTCAAAGCAGCTTATATCAACTTGCTCATCCAGCTTCATTTAGGTTTTACCATGCCATTTATTTGTAAGAGAAAAGTTGATTTTTCTTTATCTGTGAGGGTTGGGGAGAGGGTCTTTTTTATGGTTATGTAAAGCATGTCTTGGACAAACAATAAAGAGAAACCAACACAAAACGCACTGATTGGCTGACATGTAATTGTGTAAGTTAGTATCACAGTGGCCTCGTGCAACCACCGGCCTTCTGTCACAGTGTCGCAGGAAGTGTAGCGCATCCAGTGAAACTGCGCACCGCTTTCCAGTCTGAATGTCTAAATGCAGCAGCACATGGAAATGGTTGAGCTGACCTCCAGCAGCCCAGTCAGTCCTGTTTGTGAGAGATGGAGCCTGTCTTTTATCAGTCCCCATTAGAGGGGACAGGAGTCTAGCGTGAGTATGCGAGTGTGTGTGCCTTTGTATGTGTGTCTTGCTCGAGCAGCCACATTAATCTCCATGAGTGAGCGCTAGCAGGTGTTAACCTATGTCACTCCTAATCGCCATGGCAACAGAGTCATGGCACCTGGAGGTGTTTGTGAGGCTGTGTCATGGTTTGATCATCACCTAAGCCCAATGATTCAAATTAACTTTTTTTCATTCTTTTTTTTTTTTTAAGTGTTTTAATAGAAGTGCTGATTACTCTAGATTCAGCTATAAACTGCAGCCAGCAGCCACTTGTTAGCTTAGCTTAAAAAAATCTTGACAACTATCATAAACAGCTGCTTCGACCTCTAACAGACAAATGGGCATATACTTCTGTTTCCCTACAACAGTCCAAACTTATCGCAAGCCACTGTCTACCAGCCTATTTTTAAGCCCAGAGGAGTGATTTGTTTTTTGTTTTATATATGCATCAAAATAACTAGGTATTTAGTTTTTTAAAAGTCAAACTGACTTTTGATTGCCACCTTATCAAGACTGCAGACTGTATGTGAAAGACGAAAGTAGTCACCCTTTTGTGGCTACCTGTGAGGACCCATCTCAACTTGAGCATTTCCTAGCTTGAGCGAGGAGTGAGGATGATGCATGCTGAAATGTGATTTCTCAATTACAAGGGTAGCTATCCCCTAAAACATACCCAACTTTATCATCTGATGTACTCTGAATAGATCAATATCTTACAAAATGTGCATCCCGTATTATTAAATTTATTAAAGACCTTCAAAGGACCATTTGCTACGCTGGTCAACTTATGCGTCTGGTTGATACAGAGAAATCTGGATTTACCAAGCGGTTGGTTCCTGGTGGTGGCAGATGCAATGGTGGTGTTGCTTCAAAAGCCTCTTTTTGCAATTCCTCTGGTTCCTAGCAGATTGCCATGGTTGCCAGTAGGTGTATGGACATTGCATGGACAGACACTTTCCAAATGCTTGAAACCTGAAAAGGTGCAACGCAAGCTAGAAATAGGTAAGTAAGAGTTGTGCTTTACCACTTCAAAAGGTACAACTTTTACTTTGAAGGCAAATGGTCTGTTTCCAGTTTGTGTCACACATTTTCATTATCAGTTGGAGAGTATTTGCAGATAAATTGGTGTCTTCCATGCAAACTAGAGATAACCGTGGTTGCGTGCTAATGACCAAAGCACTTGCAAGGTTTTCAGTGCAGCACTGCATGCCTTTTTTGTGACCGTTTTTACCTTGTAACTGGCAGCAACCCCTGAGTTTTCTCTCTTGACAAAGTGGTAGTCAGATGGTCTCTAGGTCTGTGTTGTTGTCTTTGTAGGCTATAGGTCTAGTAATCAATAAAGTCACTTTCTCATTGACTTTTACATAACCAGATTTCCTTTTGCCCTCAGAAGAGTTGCCCCCTGCTGGCCGTTAAGTGTGGATTTTAAGGCACTGGTTTTTCTTTTCAGATCCAGAGGCTGCCCTTCTTTAATATTCAGTCTATGTTCCAGACATAATGTCCCAGACATAATGCAAATCAAAGCTAACTGTCTCTGCAATAATTATTTCCCCAAGTCTTTAATGATTTGTTTATTTATAATGTAAAAAAAAAGAATGACTGAGACATCTCCTAAATTAACAAAAAACTAAATTCAAGTACAGCATAATTTCTGTAAGGCCGCATCAATTGATCCTCTGTAGGCCTTTAAGCTCATGATGAGCCTATCTTTTGGGATTAACTTCAAATATCTTCCTTACAGTGTAATCATTTCAGCTGAGGTCAAGTACTGATGGTTTTTGGAAGAGCTCTCTTAATGCACTCTTAAGTCGCCTGGCTCTATGTTCATCTGGCAGACAGAAGTAAGCAATGGTTTGTGGAGGAAATGCTTTGGGAGGACTTTGAGTTGGAATGTGCCGTGTTGTGCTCCCAGACAGTCATCTTATGGAGGCCCCAGCGTGGCTGCCACACGCCATGATTGCCAGGGGTCAGCGCCTGAGCCCGGACCCTTCAGCTTCATATGATTCAGGGTCAAAGGGTCAGAATATTTCACCGCTTGATGGCCAACCCCGACATTGTTCTTTAACTCGTCATCCTCAGGGACTGTACGAAGCTGAAGGATGTGAGCGAGTGGCCTATCGAGATCAGAGATGGAAAAAAAGGAGTGGGACAGAGGACGACATAGTGAGCACTGCTCTCGATGGGAATCGCTTTGGAGTCTGGTGGTTTACCTTCTCTAAAAGAAATGATGGCGAAGCCAAATGTAGCCAGCTAATGCTGGGTGGCAGCTCTCTGAGGCTGAGCCCCCTGGGCTTTCTGTCGGCTGGCCCAGCTGTCATCTTTCTAATGATTTCTTTATTTTGCAGGAAGAGCTTGTCGCCAGGGGGAAACGCGCCACTTCCGGCATGGGGAAACCCGACGCTGGGCCAGGCTGACGCTGAGACCCGGTGCGTCTGCAGCCACATCACAAGGGACCAACACACCCTTTCATCCTGCCTGTGTTTCTTTGCTTTTTTTCTCCCTCTATCCACACAGTCATCAGTATCACCCTTTCTCTGAGAGCTCCCACTTGTCCCTGGGGGGTTTTAACTTTACTTCTCAGTAGTAATAGTTTTCTTTTGACTTCTAAATGATTATTTAGTGTTCCATTTGTAGCCCATAACAATGTTGCTGATACTTTGATAATATCTAACTAGCCTCTAGGAATAACCTTCCTTATTTTTTCTGGTCTACAGAGTATACAAGATTTGGCTTTGCTCTTTAACTCCTAACTAAGTAACACATGTGCACAATGTTCTTCCTAAAGTCAAGAAATGTCTTTTTTTTGAAAGTCAACATCATAAAAGTGAAAAAAAGAAAGGGTAAAAGTTGAAAATCGTCCTTAAGCTCAAGCCACTTATTAACCATGACTGTATTTTCTTCCACTCCTTTTGAAATGGTTGCTGTAAACATACCAGTTTATAATCAGCCACATTAAAAATGGTTTTTGACCAAATATGAACCCTTGCAATTGATTTTTGTGTCATATCTGAAATCTATTAGTGAGCTCGGCCCGAGCCAGTTGGCTCACGAGTGGGCCGCAACGACTGATCTCGCCCTAGTGAAGCATCTCTCCGAGGGCAAGCTCGAACAGATCCCCAGAGCCCCTCGCTTACTTCCAGCCCGCCATCAAAAACCTTGGGAAGGCCTTGAAGAAAAGAAAACCAAATCCACCACCCCCCCGCCTACTACTCCCCTCCACCCAAGCCGAGCATAATCAGGCCCAGCCTCCCAATCATGAAACCCAAGTTGAGCGCGACTTACAGCCGTTCCCCGTGTTTCTCTCCAGGCCTCTGCTGCTGATTGTTCCAGAAACAACAGATGGAAATTGTGAGCGTAAACATGTAAATATTGCAGGAGTCATGGCTGAGAGCAGCGCGGAGCAGAGGTCCTCCCTGCCATCACAGGGAAGCTATTAGAACATGAAACGGGGCAAAGCCTTCAGAAAACAACCACTTTGTGTCAGATGCGATAGCTGTCAGGGTCTGACACACAGAAGCATAAACACGCACGCACACACATAAACACGCAGTCCATGCAAAAGAACATAAAAGAAAGGCTGAAATCGAGAGCATGTGAGAGATTCGAGCTGAGTCTGAGCTGATGTTATGAACGGCGGGAAGTGGAGAACGATATCACTTTATTTGAAGGAAATTTACAGGACTGAAAGTGTGAAAAATTAGAATCCCAAGCACATTTTTGGACACAAAAAACAACAACAACACCCAAACTTAATCTAACAGAAAGCTAAAGATATAAGGCATCACATAAGGGAATATATATATGTGTGTGTGTGCACGTGTGTGTGTGTTATGCATGTAAAATTGCTCCAATTTTGGCGGATCTTAATTGTGGCCGAGCAATCCATACAGGGGCACCTGAGAGTCAAAGCATGCAGCACGGTTGAAAAATGTAAACATTTTTGGAGACTGATTAGTATCCAAACCACAGGACCGTTACCTGTCAAGTCTGAGCACTGCGTACTGACTTGATGAATGTGTGCGTGTGTGTGGGTAGATTAGTGTGTATGTATATGATTATATATGATTGAAAATGAGGCCTGCCTGGGATACTAAAAAAGCTCTGGTTAGAATCAGAGTGTTTGCGCCGCTCTAGGCCGACATCGTCATTATATAATCTAAATTCTCTGTGATTTGATTTCTGACAACGCAGAAAAAAAGTCAATTTGCAGCGAAACCGAGCCTTGATGAACCCAACAAATGTGTGCGTGGGTGTGTGTGCGTTTCTTTTTTTTGTAAGACTGTACGATATTCAAAACTGAAAATATAAACATATTGTAAAACATAACCACAAAGATCATGTTGAAACGTCCATAAACTGTAGATTTTCTGAATGAAAACGTGTATGTTTAATGTGTAAGGATCGATGATAAAAACCTTAATTATGTTTCTGGAAATGTACACACCGATAAACCGCTGAGACGGTGAATCTGCAGGACAACTGGTAAACGATCATCACGTTGTTTGGCTGTTAAAGGAGCGCCACTTCTTTTACTGCTTGGAGTAGTTTCATAACTTTTAGTCGTTCGTACTAAGTTGATGCTGTAACACTGAGTATAAAGCCAGTGTTATTCATGACACTGACATCCAGTTTGTGCAGTCTTATAAACATCTCAGTCACCGTTGACTTGTACTGCAGTGTAGAACTTATTTATTTATTTTTTGACCTCATTGTTGTTGAGCTCTGCCTTGACGTGTAACAGTGTTTGTGATTAGTGATTGTGTGAGTTTGACTGTGGGAGTAGGCTGTGAGCAAATCATCCTTCTTTTAGGATCAATAAACGTTGATCTGAATGTGAATCACAGCGACCGACAGCTTAGCTCTGCCTTGACTGCTGGGGGCTCGATGCTTTGGAGAGGCTGCCATTGATATCTGTTGTGTAATTTTCTATTGGCAGGTGTGTGATGGCTGTGATTAAATCTGGGCTTTAGCCTCTGCCATCCGCATTATTGTGCCGGGATTCCCCGAGTCCCTGCTCTCCGGATCCTCTGTCACATTCTGTCATGCCAGCTTTGGGCCCTGCCAGCTGGCCCCGTGGCATGGCACAACACAGACTATGCTAGCCCCACAAGGGGCCCCGCCTTTGCTATTCTCTCTCCCGCTCTCTGACACACACTCCATCATGTCTTCTCACTCTTTTCCCCTCTTCTCTCCTCCTCTTTCCCATGCTCAATCACCAACCGTTTAAAGCCCCTCGCTGTCACCCAGCAGGCCTGTTTTATTTATTTTAGTCTTCTGCAGCAATCTGTCCATCATGCTTTGATGATCAGCTTGGTGCTGGGTAGCCACAGGAGGGTCACACCAGGTTTATGATGTTATTCATGCGGGCATTAGTGATTACCGCTGAATGTGTGGGACGTGCAGGCCTTCTCTTGGTGGGCACAGACTGAGACAGCGGCTAAAGGTCAGGCATGCTAAAACAGAGAGACTTCCTATTGATGTCTGACTGGCGTGTTTGTTCAAGAGCAAGGAGGCGAGGAGAGCCACAGTGGCTCTCATTGGCTTTGGCGGAGGCCACTTTACCTCACACACATAATTGGGGAGGCTTCAGCATGAGTTTGAATCATCTCCTGGCCGTCAGCATCATAATTATCCCATTTGCCCTCCAAACACTGACAAATTATTCTGAGGTAATCTGACCAGCTCTGAAAGTGGACAGGGTTGATTCCCTGATTGTGTGTGTGTGTTTTTTAAATAAGTGCATAGGCATAAAATAATAACCCTAAATGAGCACAGAAAATCAGCTTAAACCCTGCCAAAAGTTTAGAAAACACCTGTTTCTTTTAAGAGCTACTCATTGACCATCGCATTTTTGTCGCCCAAGTGTGTAAGTTTAAAAATCGCCACAACTCAAATGACACAAGGATCTTTGTTACAGGCACTTTTTTTTTTTTGGATGTGGCTATAAACTTAATGGCGAATCTGCACATGCGGAGGCAAAATAAAAAACATGAGCACATTTGGTTTACCCTAAAAACATGTGGCTTGGATGAAAATCTGTCAGAGACAAATGCATTTGTAACTGCCTCACTTTCCCAATAACAAACATTTCTAATCTCCAAAGAAAATTCTCATAAATCTGCCTAGAGACAAATACAATACATATATACAGCTTTATTGGAGCACACACAAATACCTCTGTAAGTGTGCTACACTCTAGATGTTTAACTTGTGCTTTTATACAACTTTACGTATGCACGACTACAGCATGCACTACCTGTATGTGTGCATATATGTGTGTGCCATCTATTAAACTCTTATATTTCCATGTAGCTCAGCTTTCTCTTTTTTAGTGTCGTGACTGAGGCGGTTTACCGAATCAGAATTAGCCTGTGACACGTCAGGTGCGTACAGTATATCATCAGCACTGTGACCTCTTGAATAGCGCACCTCATGCTGTGAATGTGTCAATATTATGAAGTGCTGTCATCTGATCTAATGGGGTCCGTGTCAGTGGACAAGCTGTGACCCATGTCTGCGCACTCACACACACACACACACACACACACACACACACAGATACACACACAGGGGCCCATGTCATGCCGCCTATTCTTGGCTATTGTTTTAACAGAGCGCTTTACCCTTGTGCAATTTGTTGAGTGCTGTATTTGTAATGGTAGATATATCTGATTACATTTTTCCTGCCATAAGTTCATGGCTTGCTTGCGCATTCGCACTCTGTTGACAGGAGCATTTACCTTCTTTATTTGCTGATTTGGACTTGACGGCGTTCCTATTCTGTTGACTCAAAAAATATAAGTAAAAATTTAAAAAAAACAAGGCCAGAGAGTGAAAACAGTCCTTTGCATGTCTCTGTGGGTGCAACATGCAATGCCGCTAGCCGTCTTGGACCTCGCCGCCTCTAGACAAAAACTGGAAAATGAGTATCTCTCTGTTGCTGCTGCGTTCACGCCCTGGAAAGCAGTGTGTACGTTTTCAGCTGCGCGCGTGCGCCGCCGCGATGCCGGTAGAAGGCAGCAAATGCCAAAACACACAAGAGGCATTGGATGTGGGCTCAAAGAGAGTCTGTCTGCCTGATTTCAACACTGCTGATGTTTACAAAGACGTGGAAAAATACATGTAGAAAATCATCATTATTACGGCTTGTTTTTATTTCATCTGCTGCAGTACAGTATCTCCCATTGATGTTGCCTGCTTTAAACAGCCCGTCTTGTTTACCTTTAGTATCTATATCTGTTTACCTTGGGTGTGGGTGATTCCTTTGGGTGCTGAAAATGATTTAGACGATGACCTCATTCAGTATGCACACTTGTCAACCAAAGTAAGCATGGAATAGGTTCATACAGCACATTTTGGTGCAGGATTCTTTTTTTCTTCTTCTTCTTCTTTTTTAAGTGGATGGAAATGATATATTTTCTCACATAGCCCAATTGTCTGGAAACCTGGAGGGTTGTCACAGACGTAGCCAGCACAGCTCACGGCTGCCCTTGCAGACATGCACACTGCCAGTGCGCTCATCACAGAAGCTAATATTGTCAGGTGGAAGGGTTTCAAAGTGGCGCGGGAGCATACCGAAGCCCTGACGTGCCTCGATCTTCCTCACGACTGACGAAAGCCCAAAAGGCATTCAGATTTGTGATTTGTGCAAAGCACGAAGTGATCCTGCATGATTCTGATTCACGTGCGATTCGCATACAAACGCACACAACAGCGGCTGTGTCTGGGACTCGGTGGATCCCAACGGTAAAAGCCACATTAAAGGTGAGCGTTGTTATTCTCCCTTCAGTCCTGCTAGACTCATCAGTTATCCTCTATGGCCTCCAGGATGTCTGCCATCCCCTCCTCTCACTCCCCTGTTTGTTTTAAGAAAAATCCCGCTCTCAAAGTGGGAGTACAGAGTGAGTGCGTCTGACACAAAAGCAAAAACACATCTTTCATGTCTAAATAAATCTGACAAAGAAATGCTTTATGAACTGCCACCTGAAGGTAGCCCTAAAAGCCGCGGTGAGCAAAGTGGCCATAACGTTTAATCCAATTGGTTTCCTAGCTCCAAAACCGTCTTAGCAGATGGTAGCCTGTAATATGAAAGTTATTCACCCACTCACTACGGCCTTGCGTCTGTTATATCACCATGTCCTGTTATTCTTTATGGGTTCCATAGGCACTAAAGAGGAGAGAAGTTATTTTCTTTTCATTACTTCTCTCTCTTGGGGGACTGAGAGACTTGGTCCAGCTCTTCCCTTTCAGTCCAGAAATTCTTTTCAATTAAAGGCCTATCCTACCATATGGTAGAGACATTAGTGCAGGACTCTGCTGATGTGCCGCCGCTGCAACCGATGGACAGCCATTTCATTTACCAGGCAGTAAATCTTAAGGCACCTATTGCCCCGCTGCACAGGCAGCCAGCAACCGACGACGCGCACCAACCCGACCGAAGTGTTACGCCTGAACTTTTTACCGTGCGATCGTCCCCCTCTCTCAATCACACATGTATTGTCTTTGCCACGGATCAATTAAAAGGATGAGGGCTAAAAAAAGGGCCATTTGTAAAATGGACGTCCTCTAAGAACTGAAACAGCAGCAGAGAGCATTGGAAGCGTGAATAATTTATCCCGAAACCCTATCACAGTGTTTGTATCAGTTTCCATCATAAAGCTCGGCCAAGGAGAGGGGGTGGAGGGGAATACATCAGCCCGCGTGACAGGCTCTGCAGGGAGGGTACAGTACAGGGTCTTCTGGGCAACCGCATACACATAAATCCACTCGCTGTCACCAGAGGAAGAAAATGGGAGGAAATGGCCCGGCGAGAGCATGGCATAAGGACGGCTTTCTATCAAAGTGATAACAAAAGCATTTTCTCTGTTAAAGAGGCCGCTGGTTTAATGTTGCTTTAAGGTTTAAAGTGTTATTTTAATACATTTTACAGTATAGTTAATGCCGTTTCATAAAGACAGGTGGAATGACAAGAATGCCTTCCGATTTTCAGTTACTTTTGGCTTTTTTGAAGCTTGTGCAAACATAGGAGAAATGAGAAGCCTCGAGAATTAGAAATAACTTCTCGCAGTCTAAATCTAGACTGTTTAAAACTGAACCATGTGCATCTGTCTCAACAAATCATAGGCGTCTTTTTCTGACTTTAAGGGAGAAATGCGCGATATCTGCCCCAAAGCAGCTCAGTAATACAAATGCTCGACACTGTTGCCTTACCAAAGCAAACACATCAGCATGGAGGGGGGGGGGGGGGGGGGGGGGGGGGGGGGGGGCAGTGATGCTCCACATGCAGGGAGTCAGAAAAGGAAGGAAAGCAATAAAAGGGAAAGCCTAAATATATCAGACATGATAACACACTGGGTTTTCTACACCATGACAAAAAGCAGAAAGCAGACTGAAAAAGAGGGAATCAGATATCTGAAGATCAGGACGCAGACTGCTTCCTGCGGGCTGTGCGTCTGATTTTATGGACATATGTGTTAAGGCCGGTTATTGTGTAAACACTGTCTGCTATTTTCAGATAGATGTCCATTTTGATGCACACAGACAGTTTCTCTGTACTTTATCCATCTCTATTATACGTCTGCTTGATATAGCTTGGAATTTAATTATAGATATTGTATGATATATTTAGCCTGGGAAAAAGCGAACTGTAACACGGTGTGTTTTGACGAAGGACATCATAGCTCATTTGCTACCCATTTCCTGTCACATTTGGAGGCTTGTAAAAACAGAGCTCCCGGTGAGTGAGTGAAAACCAGCGAGTCTGAGCTCACCTCACCTCGGTGTCCTGGCCAGTAATCACAGGCCTGCAACTCCCACTGTTCCCAGCTGCTGGGAGAAGAGGAGCTGGAGATTGAGTGACTGCTACTGCCAGAAGGCTCACCGCGATCTGCGTCTGAAGCGTGGGCCAAACCTCACTTGTCCCAGCGGAAAGTGCCATTTTCTGCAACAGTGAGTTAAAGTCTGGTCTCAGACGGAGAAGGGAGCTTGTTAGGCGGCTCTGTCTTCACCCACTCCTTGTTCAACAGGAGCGCTGGGACACAAGAGGAAATCCCACAGAGCTGAAAAGAGACTCAGTGAAAACCATTTTCATACACTGTTCAAGCTGGTAAAAGTTTTTGCAGTAGTTTAATTGATTACATAGATGGGAGGAGAGGGAACTAAATTAATCCCATTTATTTGGGTCTGGTGGTTTGATCATTGAGGTTTTGACTAACCCATAATATTCTCGTCTGGTTAGGAGGTTAGGAGAATCTGAATGAAACCAATGCTCTGCAGCAGTACTGCCACCTGAAGCATACCTTCAGGATGCATGACTCCGTGTTGTCCACCTCTTGTCCTCCACGCAACATATGAATATGGCCTCTGTCTGTTTTTTTTCCCTTTCAGACAGTAGAGTTTGAGGGTGAAGTGTCATTTTACTCAGCATCCATAAATAGAACGTGCAGAGCATATCCCAATGGAGGTGAATGCATATCATGTTAGCAGGGCTGAGTAGGTGCTAACCTGCTGCTGGCAACCTCCACACTAAACAATACTTGTTACAGAGAAACACAGAAATTGGATCACTGTTGTGTGAAAAGTGAACTAATGTTATGTGGAGTAAAACACAAGAAAGTGTAACGCAATCTAATGCTTATTGTTGTCAAGTGCTGGATCCCTTGACAGAATTATATTACAAGTAATTGAATAACAACAGGGATGTCTTTAGGTTGCATACTGGGCTACGTCTGATTGAAAATTAGCAAAAATGCTCAACCTGAATAAAGAAGAAATCAAATTTAAAATGTTATCTTATTTTGAGTGTTTCCTGTTTTCATTTTCATCTATCTCGGAAAGTTATACATAGAGTAAAGGTGTGAATGCAAGCGAAGACAACACACTATTTAAACGAGGTCAGATTTGATGCTGTAATAGTTACACAGTTTGCTAGTTAACGGCTAAATGCTAATTTACTGTGTAGCCCAATGCATGTCAATAGTTGAACACGAAAGACTTAGCATAAATGCTACAATAACAATAGCGCATGCAGAGAAGACTCATTTTAGTGAATTAAATCAGCAAACACAATTCTAATAGAATGCTACAGAGATATTTTTAAGAGCCAGCTAAGATGTTAGCATTGCCCTCCTTTAACAATTAGCTGAAGATGATCTCAGAAAATATAATCTTTTGACACTTAGACAAAATAAAGCAGCAACTTTTGGCTTTATAAACAAACTAAATATTTTAAAAGTTACAACCACTAAGCGTTCACAGCTTCAATTAGCTTCTTCCTAGCAACTCTGCAGATCTGGGACATATAAATGCTTACAGATTCGTAAGTGAGATAGTTATACTCACACCTTCCTAGTACCGTGTTGGACATCCTTATGCCTTCAGAACTGCCTTAATTATTAGTGGCATAGATTCAACTTGGTCAACTTCCAGATTCTGGTCTGTATTGCCATGATAGCAACATTTGCCAAGAAAATATCCCCATGCATTACATCACTGACATAAGGCTGGATAGATTGATAGTTTCATGGTGTTTACCTCAAATTCTGACCCTACAATGTAAATGTCTAAGCAAAAATTGAGACTCTTTAGACCAGCTGACATTTTTCCAGTGTTATCCAATTTTGGTGTACCTGTGTGAATTGTAACCTCAGTTTCTAAGTAATTGAATGACAACAGGGATGTCTTTAGGTTGCATGCTGGGCTACGTCTGATTGAAAATTAGCGTAAATGCTCAACCTGAATAAAGAAGAAATCAATTTTAAAATGTTATGCTCAGTTTCCAGTTCGCAGCTGACAGGAGTGGAACCCAGTGTGGTCTTCTGCCGTTTCAGAGATGTTCTTCTGCTTGTAGTCCCAAGGTAAATGTTCCTTATGCACTGTCATTTTCGTAACAGTCTTAAACAGGTATGTGTAAATAAAATGGAGACTAAATCACATTTGTATTTGGTAATAAAGGCTGAATAAATCCTCTTAGCTTAATCACAGTTTGAGCATGGTATCTAACTTTGGCTGCTCTATTTTTCTGTATTATTTCAATAATATACCAAATGGTGTAATATGTCAAAAGGTCACATCTTTCTTTAAAGATCTGGGTTCAACTGAAAGTTTGTTAAAACTTTGCCCCTGAAATTATCCCACAGGGTTTCTGAAATGCTGCCAAGTTTAAATCTGTAACAAATTATCTGAGCGTGTCTATCCTTAATCCCAGACCCTTAAACACTGACTTTGCCTTGTGGTTGGGTGAATAACAATGTGTAAAAAATTTCACACAGTAAGACAGTGTCATTTACAGAAACCTCAACATTGTTATTAACATAGAAAAGACACTGCCCCGTTTGAGTCTTTGACACCATACACCCCCTGATATTTACCTGAGCTGGTATCGAAAAGTAAGTTGCAAACCAAAAAAATATCCCGAGGCATAGAAAAAGCCGCCTGAGAAACCACTAACAAGTCTCCTTCCTTCCGAAGCACCCGCCTCCACCCAGTAAAAGTCTCTGAGCCGTGCCAGTGACATAAAGACGTGATAACTAATATAGTCTTGGCTACCTCGGTATGCCCTGCAGGCACAAGCCCATTGTTGTCATGCTCTTTTGAAGCCTGGGAAAAATATCAAAGTGTCGGAGGCTGACAGAGTTCGAACAATTAGATTTTGGCTCTGTGACAGGAAAACCTTAGACAACAGCAGAGAGAGAGACAGAGTGAAAGAGACTGACAGATGGAGCGAGAAAGACGGGTGTGGGTGTGCAATCATTTTGGTTTTTCCAATATCTGACATATAGGGCAAGGTGAGGAGAGGGGAGATGCAGATATTGCTGTCCTTAAATATGACTTCTTGAACCGCAGAGAGTACAGACGGGCCAGGATGCCAAAGATTTTCATTCGTCCTATTTTCAATCAGAACAAGCTTGTCAAATTAGCCCGAGATTTGACAGGTAGGGCATGAGAGGAAGAGAAGGAATGGCAGCGGAAGAGAACGAAAAAAGGAGCGTCTGGTCTAGCTAAAACCTGCGCTGTTCCCAGGTTCCCAGCCAATGCAGGAAATGAAGAAATCGGATCACATCAAAATATGCAAGCCCTATCATCCTGAGCACACCTTTCCAAAGACCACAGACAAGCCAGCGTAGAGTTTAGGAGATTAACCTTTAGCCAGATGAAATAATTTTATGGAGTTTATTAAGAGACGTGTTTTAACCATGAACAAAAAAAATGCACCGTTGACGACAGTAAAATAAACCAAACGTCTAGCAGCCGTCTAGCAGACTTGCCAACTAATACAAAACTTCCCTTAAAAAAGGGGGGGATTATGAAATGTGGATCAAACAATCGAAACTAGAGAAGTACAAACAACAATCACTGTTTCTTGGTCGTTTTAGTAACGTGCCTGACCGACTCTGATGAGGGGTAGAGAGCTGCACGTTTGAAGCCATCCTGAAAAGAACACCTTATTATATTGCTGTATAGTTTAGCCAGTATGCAAATTGTTGGTTCACTGGAGTGCTTAAGGCTAAAATAGCCCCATCATTTGCAAACCTACAACAGCCTGACACATTTTTGCAAAAATTCACAGTGCGCGGCGGCTTAGCTAGCCTCTGTGTCCTGTTCTCGGCTTGTTGAGAGAAAGACAGATGGGTGAAAGCAGACGGATAGCGGCGTAAATAAACAACAGAAGCAAATACTGTGAGAAGAAGAAGCGTGCATGCAATTGTTTTGGAGCAGGTGGGGCCGTTTCCCTCATAGTGTGTAGTGATTACTGTTGGCTGTGCTCCACTCAGCCTGCAGCTAGCAAAACATTATCTATGGCTCAGTCAATTCCCTTTGATTGGATTTGATCTTTTTTTTTTGCACGTTGTGAGCTGTCGTGGCAGAAACCCCATAATGCTCTTTGAAGCTTAAAAGTTTGAACTGTGTCCTCCTAAACTCCACTGTAGTTTACACGCCGGTGTGTATAGTATGATGCTATGGAGGGAAAAGTACATTTATGAAGTGTATGATGATGTATGATGCTGTAGATCATCCTTGCTATAATGAGAGGAGCAAAGCCAAGCTCCTGATTAATTTACCCCTCATTAAGTAACACACACACACACACACAGTGCTGTTCATTGCCTAAATAATATCAGTCAGTCCATGACGCAAACACACATACAGCATTCAGCATGATTTAGAAATGTTTCCTCGCTGTATCATAACTGTTAGTTTTTTAAGCAGCAGTGTCCTAAATCTTTTTAAATGGTATTCTGAAAAAAAAATGGTGAGGATTAGTCATTTTTATTGCCGGTCCTTAGAAAGTGTAGATGTTTATAGGGTAGGCTTTTAAAGTGTAAAAAGAAGAGAAAAAAACCCTCACACATGGGTATCAGCTGGGTTTCATACCTCTCTTTTTCTGCTTTCGGTTGCTCTCTTCATTGAGACACAGGGAGCTCATAAAGAGGAAGGGAGAGAGGGAGAAGAGAGGGCCCGGGTGATGTAATTTGCTCTTAGCGTCAGTGAGGAGCAGTCCAGTGATTTAGCAGGAGTGTGCTGAAGACATGACAGAGACTAATTGCTTTCATTAATCACGTTTTGCTGGGCCCATTCCGAGGTAAACTAATTGAAATCCTCTTACCTGTCAGGGCGCCAACCATTGTGCACTCGGCAGGAGTCGGCAACGGTGGGGGCTGGGGAGGGGTGAGCAAAGGTGCAGGGAAAGAGTGCAAGGAAGGAACAGGCAGGAAATGAAGCTTTAACTACAAATAAACCATGTCTTTGTCTAGACAAATCTCTTTTCAAGCCGTAATGCTCTCTGAAATGTGTTAATGTCATGTAAAGTCTTTCAGAGGGCTGTTGGGCTGAGGCGAAGCCAAGCGCAAATGTGGCTTGGGAAGAAAGGCTCTTTTCCAGCATAAAATACCAAATCAAATTATTCCCCTGGTCCAGCTGCCAGTGGCGTCAGAGAGAGAGAGAGGCTTTAGGCCTTAATACCTTTGTGTGTGACAGGGGCCATTACTGAGGCCCCTTTATGGCGGAAGACAACAGAGACATCAAAAAAGCCCGATCTCTGAGGACAGATGGGGGGGATCTGTGTAGAGATAGAGGAAAGTGCATTCCCCTGGAATTACTTTCGCTATCACTTAGTACACAAAACTGGAATACTGAAATCCACATATGGAAAAAATTCACATTTACAAAACAATTGAAAAGTAATAAAAAGCACCTTAAAGGTTTGATAGCAACTTGTTTTTAATTAGCATTATTGGATTCACACAAATTCTTCTAACAGGAATTTCATCATCTACCTTGTTGCAAGTCAGAGAAGTTAACTTTGTGAATATTTTCACAAACCTAAAATTTCTCATTAACTTCACAATAAGACCAAAAAAAAAGATCAACCCCTGATGTGACCTGGGTGTCTAATCCAGACATGCCTTACGTTTAATCCGCAGCCAATCGAGAAAAGACAAATACATGTGAGGTGGGAGTTAAGGAAGTGGCCGCACCTGCACGTACGCACACTGACGTGCGCACACACATATACACACACCTCTTTTTGGCAAGTGGTATTCAGGAGTTGCATAGAGGACAAATCCAAAAGTGATTGCCGTGTGAAAGGCCCTCCTCCTGCCTTGAGAGCGCTTCTCCAGTTACGAGGTCACAGACAATTAGAGAGAGAGAGGATCAGACAGCTCCACTGTTGTCATGGCACTGCATGGCGACTCTCCTGCTCTGCATGCATACGCTCACATGTGCACCGCTGAGTCTAGCGATAATGAAAATCCCCCTTCTGAGAGCTATTTAGGAGTGACTCAAATTTTCTTTAATTACACACAAACACACCTAATGCTATGAATGTCAGCACAGACGCACATTCACGTGAGAACGCGCGCGCACCGATACGTCTCGCTGACTGCAACTGCCGTCAGCTAACACCTTGCACTTCCTCTTTCCTTCCCCTCCCCGTGTCCTAGACAAACAGTGCCTCGGGCTTCGAGAGCAGACATTTTTCTTGAAAGGTGATTGTAATTTAAGGTTCTGGAATGAATTTATTCACCTTAAAAAACAACAACAAAAAAAAATCTCCTGATCTGTTGGGTGTTCACTGCTTCCTGAACACCTCTTGTCACTGCCTTCCCTTGTGGTGTAGCGAGGAGCAGAAGGGCCTGCAGGGACACGGGCTGACTCTAGATCTTATCGCTGCTACCATCCCGTATTAGGTTACATCCATTTTTTAATTTAGCATTCTGGGAGACAAGTCAACATTCACAATGAAGCCTTTATGATCTGCTTCAACTCAGTGCCAGGGATGAGTATTGCTCTTCATCACTAGTATTAACAGACAATAAGCCACCCCTTTCCTTCAGAAGAGCAGACACTAAAATATAGTTAAAAAGATATTACTTCTGAAACTGCTAATGTTAAAATTTGAATGTGTCAGCAGGCTCAGTAATGAGCTCTATAATGAAACTACCACATTTGCATTTCTTGATTCCAGGACAACTTGCTACACCTTTGCTAGGAGGCTTTGGTTTGACATAAAAATACAAATGTAGACTTTTACATTGCTAGCCACATTCAAACAGGCCGAGAGACCTTTTGGAAACCAGCTGACAACCACTGATCGCTAAATTTATGAAAGGGGAAACTCGTGCAAAGAGGCATAAGGTGCTCCATCAAAAAACCCTTCTTGCGATTGCTTTGGTTGCTTGCAGTTTGCTGCTGTCGACCATAGTGTTCATTACACTCACCATTACTGCTCTCCAAGCTATACTAAAACTGAAAAGTTTTTACACAATCTGAAAAGGGACACCCTTTAAAGTAAAGCTGAGTCTTTGGAAGTGTGTTGGTTGCAGTACTGAGGCACAACGTTTAATTTGAACACAGATTTTTAAGATTTTCTTCCACTTGGAGAGTAGTTAGCAAGAGTTTGAAGACAAGCTGGCATCTTCCAGATGCTAGCAACCAAAGTAATGGTAACAAGGTTTTCAGGCAAGCACTGAATACCTCTTTGCGACCCGGATTACAAATGTTTCTTTTGGCCTGTGTGATTGTGACCTAAGATGGCTAGAAATGAGGAAAGCTTCATTTGTATTTTTATGTTAAATCAAAGCCTCCTTGCTTTAGTACAGATTCTACATGGTAAACGTACTGAAAACAAATCTAAAGGAAAGGTCCTGGAATCAAGAAATGCAAATGTGGTATCTTTATTATGCATTTTCCATGCAAACTACTGGCCACCAGGGCCTAGTTGTGACACTCATATTATTTATCTTTTGTTAGCCATTCAGACAGCAGGAACAGCCAACTACTTGGAGAGTCTTTAGTAGAACAGGAATCTGAACGAGAGAAATCACCAGTAATATACAACTTTAAGACACAAGTTGAATATACAAATTACACAAATGATAAAAAATAGATGGGGTAAATTAGATATATAAAAATGAGATGTAAAAGCCAAAATTGCCTTTGCTTTGCAGCCCTGATGTTTAGTTTTGTCCTTAAAGATTGACAGCGTAACATCGGGATCTATTGGGAGTCTGCCTCAAGAGTCAGTTTGTGAAACTTCACTTCCCTCTGAATGATCCATCCTGGGTGTAACCTGCCTCTTGGCCTATGACAACTGGTATAGCTTTCAACCCCGACTCAACCTAGATTTGGATAAGCAGGTAAGAAAATGGCTGGCCTTCTGCTTTGGATTGTTTTTATGACCTCTTACGTATCATCTTGGACATCGTAATAGTACATGGAGAAATTGAAAGCTTGACGGCATTGCTGTACCTTGTAATAGCAGATAGTGAATACAGTCACTGTTTGTCATGGATTATTTTTCTGAACCCTCACTCTACCCAACTAATCTTAGGCCTAAGTAACAGGCCTATCAGCTGTTTGTCATCATTAATATCCTTCAAGTTGCGCACCAGTTGTGACGTACCTCATAAGATTAACATCGTGAGCTCTGTCAGCTTTGTGCGCTTGTTTGGTGGTTCAGAGGAAGAATCATGAATTATGCATTAAGGTTAAAATCCCTCGACTCTGGTTTATTCAGCCTGTAGGATGTGGGCCTTCATGCAGGACAAGCTTTGTGCATTCATGTCAAAGCTGAGAAATGACTACTGCTGATGGAAATGTTAACCTGAAGTAAGCATGAAAAAACATTTATTCTTTGATACATCAAGAAGTAGTAGGACAAGCCAGTGTCCCCTTATCAGTCCTGCCTGCCAGTGTGTGGGTGTGGGTGTTTTGAATGGCCTACTGTACAACATGCTCATTCAGGGTAGAGGTATAAAAGTTAGCGGGGGGTGACGAAAGAGAGAGGGCATCGCATGTGGTGAATGCAGGGTGTGTGTGTTGCAGGGCAGCCGGGGGCACAGGGAAAGAGAACGGGTTTAGGTTGTGGGGAAGGAGGGATGGAGGCAAGCCTTGGTTTCCTGTTCCCCAAATTCCCAGCTCCTGTCTGCAGAGCAGGTACACAAAGCCTCCCTTGAAGGTTTTGGAGACGGGCGGCGGGATGAAACACAGCCACTGATGGTTAACAGATCTGTCCCCCTGGACTCCCTCCTCCTCCCTTCCCTCCTTTCCCCTCCTTCCCGCACTGCTAGCCAGTGCTGCGTTTGTTTACACTCTCCCAAGCCTTTTTAGCATTTTCTGGCCCTGCCGGTAGACTTGGCTGGACCCCATGCTGCTGATTGCCATATTTCCAGACCAGAAATGTCACTTACCACTTTACTCTCCTTCATCCCCCAGTTAAACCCTTTGTAATTCCCAAGAAGAGCGGAGTCACCCAGGATATAGAAAAATTTTCTCCTGTCACAGCGGCTCGTCACACTGTGCTACCTAACATCTCCTCTGAGTCCCGGGCCCAGATAGAGGCAGAAACATTTTCAGCCAACTGGAACAGGACATTAACATTCCTACTGGGCCACCACGGCCCCAAGAAAGAAAAAAAAACCCAGCAGACTAAAGTGAAGATACCATTAGAGAAAAACATGTGGCATAAAACAACTATTGTGCGCCTTCTTTTTAGACATAATGTCCCTCTGTATTTTCAGTTGATGCCAAAATTGTATGATTTTTTTCATTCTTACGCCTATTAGACTCTAAATATGGAATTATTGGAAGCTTTTTGGTTGTCCTTATTTGAGGTTACTATTACTATTCCAACATTGTAAAAATTATGATGATTAAAAAAACTTGCGTGCTAAATTAGGCAAGGTTCGTCTTGTAACAATACTACAGTATTGAACTATATAGTACACAAGCTTACTGTATAATATATAATACGATGAAATGCTCTGAAGCCTTTTTGATGGAATCACAAGCATTATTTTGACTGATTGCCATTAGCATCGTGCTGGAGCTGTACACAATGAGTGTGTAGTGGAGATACTTGGAACAACCTTCATGTTATCATGTACGTAACAAGTTTGTGAATTGGACTATGTCCAAACCTACACTAGCATTTTTTTTTTTAAAAAAACAAGGATTTTTTGAGAATCTTATTTTGCCTCGTCCACGTACATACACAAAACTGTAGTTTCTTCATCGCTGAATGAGTCAGAACCTTTGTTTCTGACCTAAAATGCCGTGTACGGTTGTATGGAGGACCAAAGCACATAGAGAAGACTATGGTTACTAAAGTACCAGTTTTTGTAGACACCACCTTAATCCCAACAAATATTTAACCTGAAGAACTGTGTCCCAAAACAGAGTATTATTTCCCATTATGAATGTACTCTAAATGCAGTTTATTTAGTTCTTAAACTATGACAAGATGCCAGTCTTAGCAACAGTTGTCCTTACCATATGTGCTGCACAACCTCAAGTTCTGCATAGTGTATTTAATTCATGCTCATCATGCTACCCACTGCTAGATAAAAGTTAAAACTGTTGTCCAAACAACTGAAACCGAAACTCCATGGTTTTTTGGGCTGTTCATAATCCGTTTCTTTAGGTTACTACAATATTTTATGGCTACCTGAGTCTGCCCTGATGCAACATGATTTAAATTCATATATAACATGATTGCACAGTAGCTTGTTGTTAATACATTATTATCATTATTACCATTTGGTTAACGGTATTCAACTGTATTCTCAAACAACAGTATTTTACTGTAAAACACCCTTATTTTTTAAGTTTGTTGTAGTGAATACAGTGGATTTTATTTGCACACCTAACACGTTTCAGGGTACATTTAACTATAACTGACCCCTTAAAGCTCTAGAACAAATCACTCTTTGAATAAAGACACACACACACACGGAAAACCAGAGAAAACTAGTTACCTTTGCTGTGTTTAGTGTTTGAGGACATAAAATAAAATGAACAGGTTTCACCTTTCCTTCATTTCTTCTTAAAGAAGAAATATGTGGGGAGAACGGAAACATCACCCATGACTTATCGAGCAAAAACAAGCCAAGGTGGGACTCGAGGCTGTTTTATTAACAGATGACATCGAGTTTATTAAAATGGCTCAGAGGCTGTTTCTCCTGCCAGACGAGAGGGAGCTTGGCCTCCATCCGAGACCTAACTGGAGGGAGCTGGTCCAATTAACACCCGCAGGGGAGGTCCATGCAAACACACACTTAACGCTACAAAAACTCACACAAATGCACATTCACGTAAATATGCTACACATGTTCACACACACACACACACACACACAGACAGCAAACAGGGAGGTCTAGAAGGGCTGTTAAATAAACCCTCAGGGACCTGGTAGCTCATAGCTCTTGAGTTAGCTTAGAAGTGTTGCACTTGCACACTTACACGCAAGCACGCTCACGGTTGTGGGGGTGGCTTTAGCCGGGCCATATAAAATTGTGGCACTCACCTTCAAATGGAATGGTGCAGTGGGCCCAGTAAATACTAGGGAGTGTGTGTGTGTTTGACCACAGATGCAGGTGGAGGTGACGTGTGGTTGGGCAGAAAGTGAGCACAGATCCAACTCTGGGCCTGGCAACGCTGCTTGCTCTCATAGCTACTCAAACACTGCAACCTCGCAGAGGTTATGAGCTGTGGTGTGAGGTTATTTGAAAGTATGCCTGGTGCTGCTGAATTTGCTTAGAGAAGGAGTTTCAATACCTGCCAAACTACATCAGTTGTTGTAGAAGTATTTTTGTAGATGATACACAGCAGTGAGTTAGGGCTTAGGCTACCAAACGGACATCAAGCTACATTATAACATGTTTCTACTTCATCCATCTCTTTTCTCAGCAGCTTATCCAATTCAGGATCTCAGGGGGACTGTTGCCTATCCCAACTGTCCCAGCCATTCATGCTCACGTTCACACATAGGATCAATTTAGAATCACCTACTGACCTAACATGCATGCTTTATCCAGGGAGAACCCATGCAGGCACAGGGAAAACATCCAAATTCAACAAAGAAATGCCGACTACCCAGAAACAGCAGTGCCACACTGCTGTGTGTCATATTAATTAAACATAAGCTGCAGCAACTACTGCTGAGTTATGTCCAACTATACGAGTCAGCTCAAGTCTGAGTGGGGCAACGATTGCACATCTGTTTACGTCATTCTTTTATGATCACTGGAACCATGCATTTGTCCTTCAGCTGTACTCCAAGTGTACTTAGAAACAAAATATAACAGGAAAGACTTCTTATCCATTGCGTCCACAGCTTTCCGTGTCCGCAAGCGAGTATGGTTCCGACCTCGATGTGGGACGCACGATGAGAGGCTCCATCCACAGTGACTACCACTGTACCTCAATGCTTTATTAACAGTCTGGGCTCTATCAAAACAACCACTTCTGGTAAGATTTCACACAATTTGCAACACTAGAAGCTGGAAAATCCTAATACAATACATGGCTCATCTAGCAGGCGTCTGAATGTGTGTACGCAAATTAACCGTGGCTGACCTCTACGCAGCACAATCCACTCAGCAAGTTCATTTACACCCATGACCAAAGTATTTTGGCCCAATCAGACCCTCCACCAACATACACTAATGGCGTGTCACAGTCTTGATTTACTTGAGAATGCCTCGTCTGCATTGGACAGGCATAGCTGTGGACACCCGGCCCCTTCGGCATTGACACTCCTGGCCGAGATCCCTGGCATCCACAGCTTCCTGATTGCCAGCTGTCCTTGTCCTACTCTGTCTGTCAAATCCCAGTAACTGAGAAATAAACAAACAGTAAACAAAAGGGCCTAGTTTAGCACCATTGCCCACCACAGCATGACAACAGGTTTGCCACTCTCGCTGCCTGCCAGTGCTAACAGAGCCATGCACTTGAGTTGGAAGCTTTTCCCTATCTTGGAAGCACTTATGTAGGCATTGTAATCAGTGTCAGTGGGTTTGATATCCAGCCCCAAGACAAATAGCATCAGGCAAACCAAGAATGAAGAAAAGCATGATTTAATGTCCCAACAGCATGAGCTTCTGCTTCTTAGATTGAGCAGAAACTCCTCACAGCACTGCTGAGGGTAAAAGCTTTGTGTCAAAATGTCTCCAGTTCCCCCCTCTTTCTTATTGTCTCAGCCTGTGGACATCTGCTCGCTACAGACACAAATTCCCCTAAAGTTGAGACACCAAGAGAACACAGGACTATTAATAGGCTTCCTGCTCGTAAAAGAGATGTGGCTCATGTGGATGTGGATCAGGTTTTTTGGAGGGGAGTTTGATATACATGTAATACAATATTAGTTCAATTGTGATGCACCGTCAGAGGCCCCCCTCTATGAAAATCTGCATGAAATCACTGTCTGGGCAAGGTCGTAAATCACCAATGATGTTGTTTATTATTGCAGTACAGTTTTATGGAGGGCGGGCACTTTGCTGGGACGTCCCGGAGAGGAATGCCCAACATGGGATCTGCTAGGTAGTGGTGCCTTTTATTTCTACAAGGATGTGGGTGGGAGTTCAAGATCAGGCCTCTTGAGAATTACGTGGTTACTGTTAAGACTGATTAAAGTACTGTGAAACCTACACGTAACAGCCGGGCCATACATCGCCCTGCAAAGGTTGGTAGAACTCGCCAGAAATGAAAGACCTGATAGAGGACTTTAAACCCGATGAGTGACACGAGCCAAACAGACACAATCTGGCTCTTGTTTTTATTCCCGTCTGTTTTGTCCGAGCAGCCAGAATGGCTGGCCGACACTCTCGACACCCACTTTTTCTTTCTCAAAATGTCTGGTCTGGTTGTGTCTGACTAGTTCTGCCAGGTCTCTGAACATCGGGAAAACTTATCAAAGAGAACAGACCTCTATTCTGTGAGAGAGCAGCGCTCCGCTCCTCGAAAGAGAAATCCAGTCGGGACCTCAGACACCACTTAGTCTTTCAGCTGTTCAGAAGTGGGAAAAGCACATTAGAGGTCATTGTGCTGGTGCATTCCGATGGCAGCGCCCCGACTTGCTTTGTCCAGCCTGGCAGACACACATGCCTCTCCCTGGCCATCACTCCCTCTCCATCTGAAGACATAATTGATCTGGATATTAAACGGGCCATGTGGCTCTAAATAAAATTCCATGCATGCTTAATTCTCCCACCGTGGTTTTGGAGGCCAGACACTTTCTTCCCTGTCCAGGCTAGTGTAACACACTGGACTGTCTTAGCTGTGACCACCTCATAAAATGATGCTCATAAATATTTTTCATATGTTATTTAAACTAACTCAGCTCTCTTTGAATTGGAGTGGTTTGATAAGCGTAAATTATGCATGGAGGCTCCGTTAGGCTATTAAGATAGAACTACAGCATTCTAAATATTAGGTTATATTTTGGCTCAGGTTCCAGAGACTCAAACATGCATGATGCATGTTATATATTGTTGAAGGTATCAAGTAAACTTTCTCACAGGAATGAAAAAAAAAAATCAAATTAAGGAGAAATTCACCCCCATATCAAATGTGCATTTTTTCTGCTGAGCTGCCATGTATGCTAGCCATCTAGAGTGTTTTTGTGGCTTGTCCAGTTTTGGGGCTATAGAAATCTTTGACTCTTTTCTTGTGGTGTTGGAAGCACCAAAAAAATCTACAAACTTTTTTGTCGCCTCCCTAAAACAAGCAGTCAGCTAGCTACCTTCAGCTCAGATGAAAGGGACACCCTTAATCTTTACATATTAGGAACTATTTTCTTTCTACAAAATCAAATCAAATCAAATCAATTTATTTATATAGCACTTTTCACAGGATAAAAAACACAAAGTGCTTCACAGTAATATAAAGCAGAAATACATAGAATACATTAATAATCAAACATACAGCACAAATCTAACTAAAAGCCAACCTAATTAAGCTGCTTTTTAAAAGAATAAATACAATCAAGGCAACGTAATGATGGAGGGAGAGCATTCCACAACCTGGGGGCCACCCCTCTAAAAGATCTATCACCTCTGGTCTTAAAACGAGTTCGTGGGACTAACTACAGCCTTTGATTAGATGATCTCAGGCTGCGAGAGGGAGCGTACCAAAGAACTTTGCAAAAGGAAGCGTGAAACCAGTGACCAGATGTTCTGAGAACGGACAAATGAATGGGATCCTCCTTGACTGAGATGTAATGCTAGCTCGCCTGGATCGTGGATGTAGACTTCTTCCTTCGGCTGGTCCCTTTAGGGGTCGCCACAGCAGATCATCTGCATCCATCTATTTTATCTCTGGCATCCTCTGCTATCCTCCTTCACTTTTGTAGACAGAATACAGACAATAGTTCCCACATTAAGGTGCTAATAACATAACAAAGCATGCAAGTAAGACAGTTTATACAGGTTTTCGTCTTCTCAGCAGAAAAATATATAACTTGGATTTGGGGTTGAACTGTGCCTTTAACAGAGATGCAATCAAAAACAGTGTAAAGAATGTTTTAAGAGACACTTAAGACGCAGGCATTTAGAGAATCCTAATGTTATGTTATACTCTAACAGTCACAAAGACATGTCTAAATTCATATGTGGCTTTGATGTGTTAAAAAAAAAGTCATTGTTGTAGTCATGGGGAAGATTAATAAAGGGATGTGATTAGCATGTGTGTGTAAAGGGTATGGGCTGTTGTTTGGTCTAGACTTGTAAGAGCTCCGGTTTCTGTTTACTTCCTGGTAGGATTAGTGTCTGAACCCTATGGCATCTGTGTCAATCTGGACACTGGTGGTTAGTCATGGTGGTTGTGGGGGGGGCAGTAATGTTGCTCTTCAAAAAACAAAAATGTTAAATTTTAAGTTGTAGTTTTAAAGAAAAGGGAACAAAATGTCAGCAAAGTGTAACAGTTCACAAATCAGTTTTATTAATTTAAACACAATCAAATAATAATGTCAAAAACATCTGTACACATAATTTGCAGACACGACAATCTTTTGCGTTTTTTTTCCACAATGAGGCCCATGTAGTGTAAAGTATTTCCAGTTTGCATTTATGATTGCAACATAATTAAAAAAAAGCGTGCTGTATGAATCTATAAAACATTTCCTCTATTTACCTACCATTACCTTGATCTAGCAGCAATATGTAGATACCCCGTGTGATTGCCGGGGCTGGGGGGAGGGGTACGTCAGAAGAGAGAAGGATTTGAATTGAAATGTAAAAGGACAACAGTGATCATGTGCAAAGGAGGGAAAGAAATTAGAAACAGAACGAGTCGGTTTCTGTTTAAGAAATTCACAGTCGATAGCACATGTCCTGTATGTTCACAAACCTCTCGAAGTTAGTGGCTTTTCTCTCAATGCTAATTATGGTTTCCCCGTCCACAGATGCAGAAGTGCTACGAAAAAGGGCTTCGTGTACTTCAGCTGCTTCAAAAGAGGGACACAGAATGTATTCTCAAAGTCGAAATAAAAACACTACAGTATACAAAATTACGCTTGCTGTACAAGAGTTGTTATAGTGCTTGTATAAAAGATAATAAAACCTATTCAAGCCTGCTTTTTTGTTTGTTTTTTTCAAACATCAGATTTATTCAAATTTGACATTAAAATGGCTCTCAGAAATTCCCGTCTGCCGTATCCAAAACCCTCGTCAGAATTGTGTTTGCCTTTGAATATATGGGGTTAGGGCTGCAAGCTGGTGAAATGCCATAAGGACACAATGTTGTGAGCTACCTTCCTGCATAACTAAAGAAAAAAAAAACAATGTATATTTTCCCTTTGATATATGTGTCGTATAGTAAGAAGAGACCTGTTGTTCTATATAAAGTGTGTGACTGAAGTTTCCTGTAAGGACGAGAAAACATCACAGAGTGAAAAGAAAGGTCCTTGACACTTGACATCCATGCTTTTGGTCTTGACAAAACAATTTATCACAAAATCCCAATATCTACATATTTTGTTTATCGAACGTAACTTTAACACATCAACACTTTCAGGCGTCCTCGCACAAGCTTATGTGCGATGGGATGCCTTTTCTTTTAAACTTCAATGAAAAAGCATTGCCATCTTTCAAGAGCATGTACCTAAAATGAATATAGGAAGGAATAGTCCAGTGATTACAAACTTAGACACACACACACACACACACACAAAAGATTTCCTCTGTACATGATTGTCTCAGCATTGTAAATAAAGTTTTTTGTAATTTTCTTAAATTATTAGAAAACCCCCTTTTCTTCTCTCTTCCATAAAAGTCTTCCTCTCGCTGCGGTGGAAATCAATAGTACTTTGTGAAAGGCACGAGTCTTTTATCATCGAGGTACCTTCTCAGTGGCGCGGTGCCACTCACAAAGTGTCTGTTCATAAATAAGAAGCACAGAGCTCCCAGGCCGACGCTTTACAGAGGAGCACTTGCTTTGTCTTTCTGCCCCACAGCCAAGGGGAGGCTACGAAGTGGGTGAACAGAGGAACAGAAATAAAGCGGAGGCGAAGAGCAGACGTGGGGCGAGCCAGAGGGACGCAGAAAAGTCCCCACCAGTAGCTGTGGGCCCTGCAGTTCGCTGTAACTGAGTTCTGGGGCGAAGTGAGGCGAAGCGAGGCGAGGCCATCAGTAGCTCTGCTCTCCTCACAGGTGTGAACCCTGACAGAGTCCCGGCACAAACAGGGGGCTGTAAAACACTTTGACAGCTTCAGAAAGCGGCCAATTCACAGTAACCAGGGCAAGCAGCTGCAGCGCCGTAAATTCACCTCGCTCTCTCTTTCTCTCTCTCTCCTTCGCTTCGCCGGAAAAAAGAAAGAAGGAAAGAGTTTAGGGTTAAGACGATGTGTGACCGTATGTCAGCACATTAACCGTGTGCTCAGTCTTTTTTCCGTTCTCCTCTTCTTTTCTTCCTATGTAGTGACAGACAGACGCCAGGCAGCACAGCAACACGGCTGTTTTTTTTGTTTGTTTTTTTGTCTTTTTTTTTTCTGAGCTGTGGGGTCCGTGGCAAGCGTGGGATGGGGCTGGAGGGCGAAGGTGAAAGGTTGTGTGGTGTGCCGAAGCGGAGCAGGGGGTACACGTTGGTGGTGTGGTGCTACAAGTACTCCAGGTCTAGAGCATGGTGGAGGGCCATGAGGTCTGAATGGCTGGAGATCCTCCAGAAGGGCATGTTGTGCTGTGGGTGGAAGAAAAAGCATATTTTTAGTTTTGTTAAACACAAAACTCAAAATTCTCAAACGAATTAAAAAACAAATTAATCCGTTTTTTAAAATGATCTTTTTAGCCATTTACATGAATAAAAATGACTTCTATTCCAATCAGGAAAATGCACCTTAGAGTATAAAAGAGTAAAATTGCTAAAAAAAGATGTTAATGAGCAAAATATTTATCAATCCTTTTAGTTTATTAAAAGATGAGTGCATTTGTTTCTTTTTATGATTGCAAATCATATCAATTCATTTTGGAATAAGTTATGGACAAAATATATACTTTTTAGTCAGCCTTTAACATTGAACACACATTGTTAGAATTGGACAGACCAACACTTGCAGGCCTTCTAAACTGATTTCTTATTCTTTATACTGTGGTAATATGTTTAGTGAATGAAGCAAGCCTGGTCCACTCACCAGGAAAAGCAATCATATCATTAACGCACCCCACCTACTCCTCTTGCTCCCTTGTGCATAAGTCAGCGCAGTCAAATTGTACATCTGTACCTGTAACTAATTTCTTTGCTGCATCAAAGTGGAGTTTTATACCACCAGACTAATGCACTGACTGTCTTTAACTTGAACAGAAATGAACTCCCCACAGTGTCTTTTGAATGAACCTCCTGCCTGCCAGTGTGTGTTTAGGACAGTGCAAATGAGCTGTTGTTCCCAGGCAAAGGATGGGGGGAGAAACCTGAGTCGTAGAGAATGAAAGGAGCTTGTCAGGTAGAGTCCTCAGCTCCTCAGTGTGTGGAGCCCATTACCCTCCCCTTATCAAAGGTATGGCCTCTCCCAGGCGTATGTTCCGCTTAGGAGAGCCTGCACTGACCCTTAAAAAGCTCTTTTGCTTTTTGTTTTGTAAATTGTCTTTGCTTTTAAGTTTAAAAGCTGGCGATGTTATCTCTGCTGTCTCTCCCAAGCGAAGGCAATAACTGAAGACAGGGATTGTGAATTTTTTCTTTCTTTCTTTCTTTTTTTGTAAGTGAAGGAACGAGAACAGGGAGAAGTTTCAGACTTTTGCTTTTGTAGTTCCACGATGTGTCACGTCTGATATGCGCCTCCTGACGGGTGAAATTGTTGTGTTATTTCACCTTCTCTCTGATGTTGACACAGAAACCTTTTACTGCATGGCATGTCGCGGGACTTGCACCACTCAAATGGAGGGAAAAAAAACACCTTATTCTTCCATCAATGTCACTCTCCAACAACTCAAAGCTGAGTAAAAATATTTGCATCTTTTTCCACAATCATCCCTCAAGACCACATTCCCAGGGCGTGTTCGCCTTTTCATAACACAGAGCTATTGCTTTACGCTTTTATCCAGGGTAAAGGCTCTTACTTCTCTCTAATAGCTGCCTAATCGCTCTGCGTCGGTCCTCGTGCTTTTGCTCTGTTTACGGAGAAACAGGTGAAGAAGGAGCTGGAGGACTTTCAAAGGGAAACTCAATGTCTTCAGCGTGACACGGCGGCTCACCATAACTGTCAGGGAAGTATTCTCCTGAGCCGCTGATTAATTTGCTAAAGAGCGTGTTTGCTGTGTGAGTCTCACATGCAGCATTTGCTTTACATCCAAACCTGACAGGAATGCTGAATGCACAAGATCTGGAGCAAGAGCCAACAAGTAACATAAAAAAATGGGGAAGAGAAAAAAAACCCAGCGAGACATCAAATTCATCTGAACAGATACTGTCATGCTTCCTGCAAGAGCGTGGGCGGAGGTCGGCAGCGAGCCCTCCTTGATCCATCTCGTGCTAACAGGCTTGTCATTGCAGTAAATATTCTAATTTCATCAACAATGATTTAAGTCGCCTTTATGTGCGCTCTATTTACGATGCGCCTTCAACATGCCTGAAAGGGCTTGTCTAGCGTTACACATACAGCATTCACACTGCTCAGAGCACCAAGCAGGAATATATAATTATGCCATCTCTCCCCTCCCCTGCTCTGTAAACCTGAGATGGTGGAGGAAGAGGGCTGATTACACACTACAGACTTTCTCTCTTGTGCTTGGATGCCGTATAAGAGGATAAACAAATGAAAGCAAAGCAAAGACTCTTGAGAAGGAAAGCCGGAGCGCTGATTCCTTTCTTTGGAAAAGTATGGCAGGTATGTTCGGTGTTCCCTCACAATGAACTCCTGACCTTATGAAAACTACTCACGAGTTCTTTGCTCCACACTTTATGTGGTTCTCATGGTTGTTTTCACCATGTAAATATACCCTAAAGACATACAAGTGTGCATGTTGTTTACTTTATCTATTATTTTAAAACCTCTTACCTTTTTTGAGCCTTGCTCCTCTTCTACCCCATCTCCAACAACAATGTAAACAACTTTCCTCCCGAACCGTTGAATTACTCTCTCAAAGCAGCTCTCCTTCCCTGTGAAGAAGTCGAGGGCAGTTTCTTAGTAAAGCATTACGTGGATGCAAAAAAGATATGCAGGCACACACACGCTCAAAGTTGATTTAGGAGCCGAGGGTGACAAGAGCCTCTTTAAAACACCAAATCTACAAAGAAGGGAAGAGTGTAAACAGTGGGTTCAGGAAGGAGATGTGATAAGATTGTCCCCCAGATAAAGACAATCTTAAAAGCATTAACTTTTCCCCTCTCCTCTTTAAATCTAGAACAAACCGGCAAATCAGTCCTGCTACAGGGTCTGGTTTTGAAGACCACTGTGCTCCACTGTGTCTCTTTCTCTCCCTGAACTCTTAGCTGATGGGTCAGATATTGATGCAAGAGTGAAACTTGATGTTTATTTTGCATTTAAAACAGTAAAAAAAAAAAAAAAGAAAGAAAGAAAAAGGGGAAAGTGAGGAGGTAAAAGCAGGAGGAGGAGGAGGAAGAGGACGGGGCCCTGTTGCGCTGGAATGACATAAATGTGCAGAAGTGGTTTCATATGCAGAGATTGAGCAGGAGAGGCCTGAAGAGGCCCAGCACAGGCCCAGCTCCAAGAAAATAATCCTAGGCTGATTGGGACTACTCCTTCACACAAGAACATCAACCCTCTCCGGTGACTCAATCTCCCACCCCGTCCGTGCCTCAGTCCTGTCACTTTAGCAGCATGTATGTTGTAACTGTTTTTACCTGACCGGGGTAAAAATAAATAAATCGACATTTGTGTCTCAAAGCCACATACAAAATAAAACAAACAAGCTATTTCAGAATGCAGTCTTTACCTATTTTGGTTGCACTATAAATATTCTCGATAGGAAAGACAATTCCCAATCCGTAGAGCAGGACCTTAGCCAGGGCAGGGATGAGCTGCGTGGTGGTCACCAAGATATTCACACAGTTTGACCTGCAGTAACAAAGACAGAGGAGCAGAAAAAGAGGTGACATCATTCAAAATCACTCTGTGGGAGGACAAAAGAAAACACAGTGTGCAGAAAATAAAGACACTGCAATGAATCAGTTCTTTAAATAGTGTCCTGCAATGAAGGATTGCGTTTCAGCTCCTTTTTCAAGTCGGATCTCCTAGCACACGTATTTTTCTAAACGAGCAGATAAAGACTGTCTAAAAAAGACAAATGCATAGCGTTGCTGTTTTCCTAATAATGTGGGAGTATGGGGTACTCCACACCACATACAAATTTATATATCTGCGGTATGGGACTGTGTAAAATTTTCCTCACTGGAGTCCTACCTTGAGTGGATTAATGTTAGTGCTTTCAGTGCCAGTGTTAACCAGGAGTCCGTCAAGGCTTCAATTTCTGCTCGCAATTGCAACCAGGCTTCCCTTTTGGCCGGGCCCAGCAGACCTGAAACGCAGGGTAACATTGTTTAGGTTGGACGGGCCCCCCGAATACCAGCGAAGTTTTCAAAATTTACCCTGACCAAGTGGTGGGGGCATGTGTGCTTTTAGAACGCACGTACCAACATGAGCGTACCCTCACACAAACACGCACATAATGAGGGAACGTACATCTGCAAAGTCATTTCTACTCAAAAAATCAGTACAGGGCAGCTCTGCTTGCCGGGGATTACCTCCAACGTTATTTTTGTAGGTGGTGTAAATTTCTTTTACTCGTCTGTAGCGGAAGGCCAGCTTTCTCATCCAGTCCACGCCTCCCCGTACGCCTGTGGCCAGACATAGGTTGGCACTGGTAGCTGCTGCATGGAAACCATCAGCGCTGAAGTTATACGTGCTAAAATAAGGGCAGAGAAAGAATGTGTTAGCACAAAACTGTTTCACTGTTCGTGGCGGCCGAGCATATGATGCATTTCTTGTTGACTAACTATGAATCACTGCTGTACCTTAGATCCTGGCCGTTGTCGTCAGAGGACACATCGTCGATGTGCACCTGGTCACATTCCTAAAATACACAAAACAATCACTTAATTGTGTAATGCGGGACACTTCCTGTATGTTCCCAGTATTTTTTGTGCTCCCTGTAGACATTCAGCCTCCCCATTTCCTTTTGAATTAGCTCTTCCCCTTTTTGATTTACTATGCAGCAGCTCAAAGGTCTAAATAAAAATAAACTGTACCATCAGCCTAAAAGACATCTAAAGATGTGGACACTCCTGCACATAACCAATAAGCCTCAATCAAGAAACTGTAAACACTCGCCAGGTTTCCTCCTCTATGTATAAGATTACAGATGAACAGACACACACACACACACATATATATATATATATATATATATATATATACACACACACTCTACATAGTAGAAGGACTAGAGCTAGCTAGTACAAGCATCTTGGCCCTAATGGTTTGTGCATGTGTATGTGTCTCTGTGTGTGTCCATCTCCAAACATATGCGCACACTCCTTTTCCCCTTTGGGGGTGCCTGGCTCCTCTTGGAAAGGTAGCAGGATTCTGCAGCCCTGCACTGATTCTACCGGTACACAGTAACACAATCCAGACTTTGGTAAATGTAACCTACTAGAAAAATTGAACCTGATGCTAACCGCCAATGAAATTATGACCTCTGATTGCTGCTGCGCCACACACCAACACAGCCCCAGGGCTAGTGAGCCAGCCAACCGGTAAAAGAGCGCAGGAGAAAGCAGACTAAAATAAAATCTGTTATTAGTTTTCCATTTATGGGAGCCCTCTAGTGCCTCCTCCTTCCTGCCCTCTTTCCACCCCATCAGTGGCGAAAGGTGAGGGAGTCCTGCCTTGGCATCTAGATAAGCATATGACATGTGGGGCAAAGAAAAACAAAGTAGCTCAGCTGCTATTTTTTTTCTTTGATGTTGTGTGGTTAGCAATTTTGCCATAAGGAGGTTCAGCAATAGCCTAGATAAGAGGAAAAAGGTTTGAAATTCATGTTATGTTACTTCTAAATTTGTTTCAGTCAGTTTTAATCCAGTGTGAATAACAGAGAGAGCACTTGATCCACCATGATTTCGTATGTCTTCTCATTTTTTAGGAAGGCTAAAGATTTTAAAGTGGTTACGCAATTGCCAAAAAAGTTTGTCTCACCTGTTTAAAGTTATGTTAATAATTTCTCAAGAAAAATGAAACACGAGGAAGTGAATTCCTCTGGTCTCAAGTATGAAAAATCCCTCAAAACTTTTTGAGCTTTTTAATTAAGTTTCATCCGGCTGTTAAGACACCAAAACCTAGAAAGGACTTCCTTGTTTTAAGTCAGTCTAACTGAGGCCAAATGCTGACGTTATTACATTCCTCCCTAATGCTAGAGCAGGGTAAGGGTAAGGGCTTTGGACCGTAAACCTTTTTTATTTTACTGGTTCCCATCTGAACAAATTTTTCATCTCCCTGGATTTGTGGAGAGAGGGAGGGAAGAGCGACGTGAAGAAAAACTCAAACCAGCTGTTCTTTAACAGAATTAAAATCTTGACCCCCAACCCCAGCTCTAATGCAGCCATTCTCTCGCCAAGCCTCTCCCAGCAAGCCCCGAGATCCAAAGAGGAAAAGACTTTGACCCCGTGACCCTCTCCCCTCCTCTCTGGGGCTCTGGCACCCCGATAAGGGGGTGGAAGGGTAGAGAGGTGGAGATGGAGAAGAGAAACGGGTAAAGGCTGGGGGATAGAGTCCAAAGTGACCTCACATGGAGTGAGTTTGAAGCAATGTGTTTCAGAAGATGAACTGCCAACTGACATGGGTTGCAAGTGGGGACTTGTTGCTCTGTCGGCCTAATCTGTTTCCAGACACTCGCTGGCAGTTGAAGAACTCGACAATTTGTCCCAGCTTGAGGGTCTGTTGCCAACAAACTTGTAGACAATTTGTGTTCACAAATAATCCCCAAATTTTCCAGAGAATAGCTCTCAACCCAGGCATATTGTTCCACGTAATTCTGTAAGCAGTAGAGGCGTGTGTGCTTGTTTCAGAAAACAAAAACAGCATCCTGGGTTAACCTCATTACCCTCATTAAGCTTCGTTTTAAAGACCTCCCATTTCAACGTAAGTGACTGGAATGCTTTTGTTATCTAGTAATGATCTGCTCACGAAGCAGACACAATAGGCTGATGAGCAGCTTCTGCCACCAATTTCACTGAGTTGGTTACAAAATTCTATCCCACTTTATTGAGCCTTGTTTAAAACAGCTCCCTATATTCTTCACTTGTAATGTTTTCTTTCAGAGTATGACACCGAGCGTGTATCAAAGCATATCTGAGAACACTGTTAGCACGTTAATAATGGAGCTATTTTAGGTCGTACAAGCGATACTTCACTATGGCATGAAGCACATTAATACGTCTCTGTAATTAGGCCAAACTGGAGCCATTGTACCTGCTGCCTGATTACGAATGATTTTTCATGGATGGGTCCAAACATTTAACCTAATAAACACATCAAACCCCAACAAATGTAAAGTGTTAAACATTCAAAGGGGCCAAGAAAAATACAGGGTTTTGGAGTTTAAATGTCTGCACCATTTGAACTTCATTGTTTCTGAAATGTTTACATAGCTTTTTGATTATGTTACAATGCTTTATTAATAGATGAAAAGGCTTTTTTGGTGTGTGTGTGTGTGTGCGTGTGTGGATTTTGGGTTGCTGGATGAATGAGAAGACTCAACTCAACAATTACGTTTCCCAGCTGGGGCTGGCATAAACCTCTGCACTGGCTCCCTGGGAAAGCTAATAGAGGAGGTAGCTGTGGGTAATGTCGTACAGTAACTCTTACACATACTCATTAGGAGCCACTTCTGAAGGCCTCATAAACACCACAGGGCCATGAACAGAGCAGGTCGAAGACGACAGAACGAAGGAAACACTAGCAGGCTGTGGATTTTACAATAGTTTGTGAAAATTCAGTCAAAAGAGGGCAAATAAAAAAATGTACTTAATCACATGACCATAATAATTTATGACTTATATATTGCCACATTATGAAGGAGCAGTTTATTTGCAGTCGTGCAGGACTTCATAAAGTTAATAAATTATAGGGTCTTGAACTTGCTGTCGCTTGAAGCCTTAGAAGAAAAAATATTTTGTTTGTATAATCCTAACTATAGACTGACAGGCTTTCATGACGGTGGCACATTGAGGGGCAGTCAGAATTTCTTAGAACCTTTTGAACACCTCTTTTCCACTGAATCCCCCTGTTCTTCCCTCACCAAGCAAACAGTGGTCTTTCTAAAACCTACAATCACTGCTAACTTACACCAGATGTTCCTACTGTACTAAGAAGTGAAGACCCTCCACCAGAAGCAATTGCTCCTTATGCAAACACCAAGTCTTTCTGTGAAATTCATCAGTGGCGTTCTTTTCTTTTATCAGAGTTCATTCAGCTACCGAGCAGTTTTCATCTGTACAGGAAAGAAGAAAACGCAAACTAAAAAAAAAACCGAATTGAAGACAGGATGCTTCCATCTCGGCATCATTCACTCTCTCTTCCTTTTTCTGTCTGTCTTTCCACTAGTCTGCTGAAAACCTTTCACTGGGGAGGAAGTTATCAGAGCCCTCTTTGTTCCCTTGGCATCTGTCATTAAGCAATCAGTGATGACGGCATGAGTCTTCCTGTAGCCCTGGATCGAGCTCAGAGTGGTGACTGCAGCAGTCAGAGGTAGGGAGAAGAAAGACGGGGTAACTCTGCAATGCATGCTACCAAAACACAGAAAGGACCATGTTTACTCCCTCTTTGACCATTCCCCCCCCCGATGAAGGTCTAGGTCACTGCCACACAATAGGGTCCACTTTTTAGATCCAAGCCGCCCCCTCTCTCCCCCTATCTCATCTTCTCTCTCAGGTGAGCTGTGTGTTTTGGCCACCCACCCCACACCACAGTGTGAGCGATAACAGCCATCATCGCGAAATTCCCTGTGACCCTACAGGCTAATGCCATGTGAAAAAGGCTCATCCATGGTTCGCAGGTTCTCAACACTCTGCCGGTAGAGGCTGTCACCCCCCCCCCCCCCCCCCCCCCCCCCAGTGGTCTGTGACCCCCAGCAACTTCCTTCTATGTTCCCACCAAAGGCACCCCTGTCTAGGGGGGTGAGGAGGGTGCAGATGGGAGGGGGGCCTGTGATTATCTGGGGGTCAAACACAGGATGTGGGTAACAAAGGGAGAGTTCTTCAAACCCACTTCATTCCAATCCACAATCTGTGCTTGAACAGTCATGGAATTCAAACAGCAGTGCCAAACAAAGCACAGGTAAGTCTATGCTGGTTTAAAAAAATCCAACAACCAGGAAAGGGGGCACAGAGGGAAGCAAACTGCATTTTAACAAAATGTTTTTTAGAGCTCTGTAGCTTAAAGTTAGAAAAGAAAGAAGGGAAAAAGGCACACCCCACAGGTAGGCAACGAAAAGTATAAATTAGTTCTGTGTGATAGATGAGCTGCTCCTCATTATTTCTTATTTTTGGCACTTCAAATCCAAACTGCACCTCAAGGAGAGCAACATTAAATGCCATATCAAATCTCAGTCATTTCAGCATTTTCCCCCAGCAATGAACAAATCCGTAGTGAAGGAGTTTATCCCTGCCGAGTGGTGTGTTGTTTGGACAAATCTGTGCACTTTCCTATCTCTTCCTACACAAATCACGTTGCGCAGGTGTTGCATCTTTCTTTTTAATGCAAGACTAGAAAACTCCTGTAAAATTTCCTCATTTGTCACCAGACCGTAATGTTATATTTTCCATGAACCCTCAACCCTTAGTGGTGTATGAATCAGCTGTTTGAGGATAGTGGAGGATGGGGTTGATGTGGACCTCTGTGGAGCAAAGATTGACAGGATGGCTTTGAAACCACCACTTTCTGTTTGTAGTCCTCCCAAAACACACCATCAACCCCGCCTTGAAACCTGATGGAGTTATGTCTGAGTGCAGCATCAGTGGCCAAGCAAATGATTAAAATAACCACATCACTGTGCGCAGACCCAAAGAAGCCCATCTGACAAAATATACCACATATAAAAATGTTGTAGTTTGGTTTCGGCAGCATGTTGAAAGTTGATGAATTAAAAAAAAAAGAAAATAAAGTTGTAATTTCTGGTTTCCAAGCTTTTTACTGGTGCAGATCTTCCCAGATTTATGTGCTATTATAAAGGTGTCTAACATGATGACAGTGTTGTGTTTTTGATTTCCTATGAATATACAAATAATCACTAATTCTGCTGTAGTGCTAATTGGGAACTGATCAAGTGCATGACTTAATTTTGTGATGCAATGAAAATCACAGCTAGCATCACAGCCCTGCTTTCCCAGGAATAAAATCACCAAGAAATAAACTATCACTAAAAACACAATAAAGCTACCAGTCATATAGAATTGCAAGTACAGGACTGCATTTCTAAAGTGGGACATAAAACCAACAGAAAGGCTCCACAATAAGAGGCTCTGGAGGGCCATTTCAGCCAGTAGGAAAAGGTAACCGTGTGTTTCACAGCATCTCTCATTAACAGGCAGCCCCTGGGTGAAAGTGACAGAGGAGTTTTCAACCCTGTGACTGCAGGCTGGGAGCTATAAAAGGTAGTCAGCTTACAGTGTTACAGGATTGTTACACAGGCATGTGTGAGTGAATGTCAGCGTTTGATTATACACTTACGTATAGTATGCATGCGTTTCCATATGTGTGTGGGTATAGCTCCACGTGTTTAGAGTGTGTGAGTGTGTGCTGCACAGAGCAAAGAGGCATCAGTGGACTAATTTAAAATGTTCCCACCTTTAGAGACCTCTCCCCCTCTCTTGCCCTGTGAGTGGTTTGCCCCCATGGCCTTTATTCTCCAGACTGGGAGGGTTGTTTTCTCACCCAAGGAGGCGGGAGACGGCAGCCCCCGTACCCCACTGAGAGGGGAACACAGGGGGCTCGGCCAGCGAGAAAGAGGCCCCTGGTTCCCACATACTGCTCAGCATTAGAGTTCGGCCTAGAGCAGCACACCTACAGTAAACTCACACCCCGAGCCACAGCAGAGCTGTCAGTCTTCTCTATGCGCTCAGCCTCAGTGGACTTCATTATACACATCACTTCAGACCATCAATTAACTCCACATGCAATCCCCTGCCACAAAGGCATTCAGTGAGGCCAATCTGCTATATTTCAAAGATGATAACAGGTTTGGTATTGTCAGAGTATGATACTGAAAAAAAACCCCATTACATTGGATATTATTATTAACTGATTACAACCAGTATTTGTTCTGTTTTACAAATTGTAATAAAGTAAGTATTTGCTTATTTCTGTAAATACTGAAATACGATTTTTCTAACCAGAATAAAAAAAATTAATAGAGCTGAGATCTCCTCAGTATGGATTATTCTATACTGAGCATTTTTGATGATAGAAAACAGATCGTGCTGTTCATACAATCATACACCCTTCCTTTATAATAGAGCTTAATAACAAATGGCTTGTGTGGGACAATCGATCGAGAGAATTGCGCGTGCAAGTTGGGAAGGGAGGTCTTTTAGTGAAACTTCAGTATTTCTGGGACTCATATAAAAAACAGTGAACAAAAACAAGAGAGTGCTGATCCAGAAAAAAATGGTTGGAGGAAAAAGGGCGAGGGAGAGAGAGAGAGAGAGAGAGAGAGAGAGAGAGACATAAGGGGGAAACTGATCCCTGTTGACCCCTTCGGCATGCCCTCTTTCTTTTTATGACTTTCCCCTGAATCGTCACTCACCAGCTCTATCAACACAGTCCAGCCTCTATTCACACACAGATATACACACACACTAACACGCATTATACGCTGTGGCCTGTGGCATGTGGCCTCTGCAGACTCAGTACAATATTATGCTTAATTGTGGTTTTTAGATGTCCTATAAAGCAGCCCAATGCTTTAAAAACTTTGAATCTATTTTTTTTTAAAAGAAACCATATTCAAATTAAAACAATTAGGAATTATACACACTTTGAAATTTTATTGAGCTCCTATTTAATATCCTCGTGCAGTGGCTGTCAGAACAGTGTTAAGACTTAGATGGACCACTCACACACCGTCAGGCCACTAACTCTGCACCTGTGTTTCTGCACAGCCTCTGGGGTCTCCCTTTATGGCTTAGACCAAATTAGATGGACCATATGCATTTCTGCACATGCTTAAGTACATAACTGCTGCTGGCTGTGGTATTTATAGTTGGACTCTACTTGGCTCTATCTGAGATGCAGGACCGTAAATCAGCAGAGAGGAAATACAACTGGTTAGGCATTGCTGAGACCTGGCACTTAACACTCACACTGGCCCTGCTCAGCTTAAGAGGAGAGATCAATATGCCTTCAAGAGAATGTCACTCCTCCTCTGGTATGATTGTTAGTGACAATTACTGCAGAATCTGCAGAGACATCTTTACACTGGACACTGTAAAAAGCATCCCTACCTAAGCATACTACACCGATTTAAGCTGCAAAAATTGAGTCCTTAAAGCCTAAACACAAAATCGAATAATACTGTTGCTGAGACAGAGCAGAAGAAATGTGTGTGCTGGAGTTTTGAAGTAGACTGAGCTGCCAATTCATCTGCGAACACTTTCAAAGCACATGAAAGGATCAAAACACGGGACAGATGTTGAGCAAAACCACATTTAAGCATTGTCACAAAGTGCCATTTTTTTCAAATGATTGGGGCACATCTATTAAATAAAGTGCAGCTACAACAGCTTCTACATGGCCAGGGCATAAGGAAATATTTAACCAGCCAATTGTAGCCAATTAACTTTGATCACGATGACTGCACTTGGGATCTCAGTCGCTTGTCTTTTTGGGGGAGTATGCATATTTTCTTTCTCTGTCTCCCTGTCTCCCATGTTTTTTGCTCGTTCTTGGGCTTGCTTCATGTAGCACAGCCGAACATGGTGGTGAGTAATGAGACTTGGCAGGCCGGCCGCAGATCTCTTCACACTTAAGTATCAAACAAAACATTTCCTCTCCTGTGAGGTCAGCATAAAGCAGGACTCTGAGGAAAAAAGCAGGGCCGGTGGGATCAGATTCACCGGGAGAAAAACGTTGAGGCGTGGACAAAAAAAAATGCAAATATAGAAAATGCGATAAATTTGTGGACAGTTGCTTGTAAGTTGGGTTTGACATTTGAATCTGCACAGAGGGTATGCTTCATACCCATGCATGAAGTGTGCGTCACATTTGTTTCGACAAATGTGACACACATTTTTCTCCACGCCTGATCCTTCTATTCCTGTGCCCCAGGGGAAGATTTTACACTAACTGTACATGAATCAGGGGGGCAAGGGAGGGGAGGTGGCAGGGATTTCATGCTGTGACAGAGGGGGTCTGTGGTGTGGTGTAGGTGGACAGCGACACCAAGCACACAGCATGACACACAGACAGAGCAGCCACAGAAACACTAGAGCCTGACAAATTGGACTAGCTGCCATGGGAGTGGGAAGACAGTGGAAGTGGGGGAGGGTGGGGGGGGGCAGGGCTGGTGACCCAGGAGACTGACAGCGCATGTAAAATTCATGCCATCGCTTATGGGATAGATTACTAAGAGATTAGTAAAAGAGGCTCTACGCTACGTAACAGTTGCTTCTTTTACTAAAAAATTCTCACACCCCAGCACATCCACTCCTCTGGCCACTAAAATCATCAGAAAGTAAACAGAAGGCAATTGCGCAGAAACAAAACATACCAGAGTAAAACACACACAAACAGACTCACCTCTAAGTCGTTAAAGAATAAGTGCGTGTCGGCCAAGTTGAAGATCATTTCTTCCATCCTAAGGCCTAACGATACAGATGTTGGCGGGTCCTACAGAAAACAGACAAAACGAATTAAATCAAACCACATTATTCTGAAACGTAAGTGTGTGTGTATATACTGTATGTTTGAAGAAGCAATGCAGAACAGTAAATAATGAAGTTCCCTGCAAGTCTGTCAATTAACACAGAAATCCCTTTAAATTCTACAGCAAGGTATTCCCATAAAAGAAGACATTAGGCGCACTTGAAAGTTTCAGCCTCTGTTTACGACCCTCTGAAAGGGACTAGAATAGTCATCAGAAATGCCACAGACAGACAGAATGAACCGAGTAAAACCATGCCTGTTCTTGGGAGGGGCAGTTAAATGGAAGAGCCGGGGTCACAGCCTCATCGTAAATAGCCCATTCTCCACATAGTTGTCCAGATGCATCATCTGATTGCTCTCTACATGATAAAATACGATTCCCTGTAAAGTTTCTTTAGTTAACTGACAGTCACTCCGTTTGTTCAAAATTAAAACTGCAAAATAATTCAACAGTTATATTAATCCCTATATCAGGCGCAACGACAAATTCCTCCTTAAATTGTGATCTCTGCCAGCAATGTGACACGTGCTGCAATGGTGATATGGCTGCACTGTCTGTAAGATAATACCAAGAGAGGAGTGAACAACACTGTAAATAGTTAATGAGCATGTGACAATGTGTGCAGTTTTCCTTTTAAAAAGTTAACGTATAGGCAAAATGTCATCAGATCATTCTCACATGAACATCTACAAAATTATAAACCCTAATGACTGTAATTGTAATGAAACTTCTTATGATTATAAAATTGTCCATTGTTTATTGTTTTACTTTTGGGTTTTCATATATATTAATATTACTATTAATTAAATAACTTGAGAGATATGGTTACATTCTTTTTTTGTGTTTGTTTGTTTTCATACATATTGAATGCCGTTTACATTTTAAGTCTCAAATCAGCAGAATGTCCTCAGCAAGTAAAGGACAAAGTCAAGACAAAAGCTTCCCGTGGAGGAGGTTTTCCTGCAGCTGGGTCAGACCTGTATAAGAGACAAGCCAGGCAGGACCAGAAGCAGGGATTACAGAGTTAAACCACCTAAAGACACACCTGAGCTTTCCGCTGATTAGCTGTCACACCCCACAATGCTTATGTTTTCTCTAAAATGACAGAGTACAAACCACACAAGGAGAGCTCAATCCCCACTTCTAGAGGCTTTCTCCTTCCTCTTAACCTCCCAGTTTGAACCAATCTTTCAGTAAGAATTCATCAAAAATAATTAGCCTCCCACATGAACAGGCTACCAGCTCCCTCTTCCCAACCTCTGGCGCTGTTGGGTGATTCACTCTTATGGACTGGTTTGGTGGGAAAAGGCTGCCTTTTCTGCACAAGTGAATCCTTTCCAATTAAATCTAAACAATCAGTCAGTGAGGGAGTTAAGAATACAAGCAGGCCAGAAGGCCAAAGTGCTGCTGCTGTCACTGCTCCAGCACCACCTGTCCTGAGATGTCAGTGGCTTTAGGGGGACGCCAAGCCTCCCCCTCCACCCTCAAGCCCCTTACCAATAACAACCCCCATCCCCACCCACTTTAAGCTCTCGCTCTGGCCAGCCCAGTACCAGCACAGCTGGCCTTAGCCATCAGCTTTATGGGGGTGAGCTGCCTTGATGCCAATTAAAAGAGCTGATAAGAACAGCAGTGTGTTTATGTGTATGAGGGAGAGAAAGAGAGGGAGAGAAAAAAAAGTCAGAGAGTGTGCGGGTGGGAGGTCACAGAGAGTGAGCGAAAGTGTGGATGTGCACTCACTCAGATACACATCTATTTATAGCAAGTTTAGAGCAGCTAGGAGGGAAAACTGGTTTGTATCTTTTTTGTTTATGCCTGGCATCAATGAAAGCCAGAAAGGAGGAGAAGGGGGTGTAATGGTTGTGCTGGTTGTTAGTCTTAACTTTCCTTTCTAAGGGAGTTTATAGATCTGTATTTCAGATAAGGGCATGGCAGAGGGACAAAAACATGGGTTACAAAGTGAGTAAAATGGGCAGAGAGGAAGAAAAACAGAGAACAAATGAAAAAATCCAGAGTGGCTCTAGTTAGCTGTCGCATCCTATATGAGCTCTGATGGAATGGGCCATTATGGAGTTTCAGAGGAGCACACTGGAGACCCTATGTGTGATTATGTGTGTGCATGGTGCAAGAGACCCTCATGACGGAGCCACAGCTCCCTAAGCGTTTAGCTCTCTCTTTACGCAGCAGGCAGGGCTGGGAATAAAGTAAATAAACAGTAAAGGGTCGTGGGGCAGCCCTCTTTCACCCCCAAAACAAAACACTACCCCCATCAAACACCCCTCATACCAGAACAAAGGCATAGAGCATGGGCTGCAGACGCTAAGCTCTCTGACATAGGAGTAATATGTCATTTAAAAACAAAACAAAACAAAAAAAAAACACTGTTCTAAAACAAAATTAAAATAAAAATGCATATTAGTTTATGAATTTCATATTAAAGTCAGTTTTTATATCTAGAAGGGGAAAAACAGACAGGATGATGTACTTTAAAGGAACCTATGACCTCAATATAACCATGAGAAAAGCATTCTGGCTTATTTCCCAAATTATTTGTTTTGAAGGTTTAAATTTAGAGAAGCAATTTACATGAAACAACAAATAGAAAACCCTGGAAAAGTAAACTCTTCATTTCATGAGCACACAAAGTTACATGGGATAGAAATGACCTTTCGCTATAATAAAAATATATGTTTGTTAATACATACATATTTGTTGAGTCTTAATTAAGCCAGGTTTGGCAGAATTTCTAAGCTCTAGTTTGAGTTCTGGCTGGGCTGTATTTAGTGGACTCACTCTCCTGCCAGGGTCTCCAGGGAGATCCCTGCCTGAAAAGGATGGATTGAGAAGCACTTAATTAAACTAACAATGTGGCATTTCTGAAGGAGAAAGGAACACTCAAGATGTGTCAATAGACATCCAGAGTGCAACTGTTGTGAGCCCCTACAGCCGGGCCATGCAGAGCCCCCCAACAGCTGCAAAGGTTTTTGTCAGATCTCATTGGACTTATTTAAAAAAAAGAAGAAGCAATTATCTATACATTGAGTTCTGCTCTATCGTCTCACTGTGGGGTTAGAGCAAAGTGAAATCTATCCTCTGCCCCCCTCCTTTTAATATTCATGCATTTTTCTGATAAAGTGAATGGCTACTGCCAGAGTCTGATGTCACTCACCCGTCCATATCTGTTGGCATAAGAACCCGTAAGCAAGGAATGGAAAATGATGATTGTTTCATCTAGGTCCCAGATGAAAACTCGCTAGAGAGATGGGGGGCAGAGGTGGGGGAGAAAGAAACAAAGAAAAACAGAGAAAAAAAGAGGCAAAATCAATGGTGCACTCTGTAGGGCTGCAAGGTGATCCTCCTGGTCAATAGGCCAGGAGCGTATTCGTGTGCCACAGGGACCAGGATCCATTTGCTTGGGTTGGTCACCGCAACACTTCTCTCACCACCCCAATACACACTTTCCACCCCATGCCCTTTACATTAGAGTAATCAATAGTGACAAACTAATTAACTAGATATGTTAACATGCCATGATGTCAGTGTTTTAATGGCTGCTATTATCCTCAGTCAAATTAATAACATATTAATGAAGAGTCCTCGAAATTACAGCAAGTTTATTTTGACACATGGTCACTATCAAAGTGGGCAATAACACCACTGTAAGCAACAGCAGTCTTCAGTGCGTGGTATATATGTAGTACGTATCTCATCAGTGATGACTCACTTAATCACATGCCTTATTGTTTATTTATACGATATACAAAGCTCTTTATAGATGATATGCGTTTAGTGATGACTCATATATTCCACAATGCATTAATAATGCATTTAAAGTTAAGGAATCATGTCTTTAAGTATTAATGTCCATCAAGTGTTAAAGTTGGTGTGGCAGCCATATAGTAAGTGGATTAGTGTCCATGTGTCTCAGACAGGGCGAGGCTGTCTGTCGCCAAGGTAGCGGGTTCACCCTACCTCAAGGTCAGAGTCGGGCGGCGGTGATGGGTTGTTGTTCCTTCTTCCACGGCCACGTGACTTTCCATCCGAGGCTCGGCGCAATCGATCTGAATCTGAATCTTTAATGGGGGTTGATGGACTGTGGATGGTACTGTACTCTCCTGAAAGGAAGGAAAGAAGGAGGAAGGGGAGTATTAAAAGAGCGCACCGAAGACGAGCTTCTATTTGCTTTTAGAAAAGATGTTTAAAGGGACCATTTGTCTTGATGGAGGACAGACAGCATCCTGCAGGAGACATAACTTATAAGACTGCAGGTAACAAGCATGCCATAAATCAGATGCAGAACAAATAATAAAGGCTACTGTGCGCCATACTGATTTAATAAACAAGAGGTAATGGAGTGCATGTCAACTGGAAATAGCTAAAATGTAATTTATCTAAATTGAATGATGGAAGCATGAAATTATATTTAGTTAAAGCCAGCTGTCTTCAGTGTGAATGATGACAATTTCAAATGCAGTTATAAAATTCTGAGTGGCTTATAATATACAATCTCAGTTGCAAGATGATGCATTAATGTCACATGAAATTATGGAAAACCTTACATCTGAATTCTGTTTTATCTCACCACTAGATGTAGTGGCTCAAACTGTCCTGTTCTTATGTGGTGGAAGTGAACATTTTCTCTGCTATGGAGAGAAAATTCCAAGAGACACACACCTCTTACCAGAATCAAACTGGTGATATTCAGGTTATACAAGGCAGGTCTAACTGAGGTTTAATTCCTACCTGCAGGGTTGTCTGTGAGGGCTTGGCTGGTGATGCCAGTGGGTGGTTCCTGGAGGGTGTAGGTAGTGGTGGTTGAGGGCGTGCTGGGGCTGGTGTTGTTACTTGTCATGTAGGGTGAAGTGTAGGGTGAGCTGTTATAATACTGAGCATACTGGCCCTGGCCGAAGGCTGGATAACTTGGGTAGTCCTGTGGAGTAAGTAGGGTAAATTGAAAAAGTTGATAACTTTTAATTAGTTGATTAAAGTGATGGCATTTAATTTAGTCAGACACATGTAAGGGAATAAATTGCAACCAAAAACTGCTTGAATTCTTTCAGGGGAAGAACACTCATGATTTTCCTTTTTAGGATACAGACGATCACTTAGAACAACTTTTTATTAACCCCTATTGTACTTTTCCCTCTAAGAGCACTGTAGGGGTTCAGTGTTCAGCTTTTTCCTTTAATTTGACACAACTCTGTAGGTCACTTGTGTGTCAGTGTCCCTCAAAGTTTCATTCAGACATCTTCCCAATAGTGATGAAAAGAGACGTTACACACATGATGTCATACACACAAAACTGGACAGCACTGGAGTTTCTGTTCATGGTTTGTGGAAATGGTGCTGTGGTAATGGAGATGACAGAGTTAAAAGAGACATCATGTTCAAAATTTCTTTGAAGAATTTGTCCTAAGTTCGCTGCATCTCATTTAACATTATCATCTCCATGGCTAGTTCCTGACTTTTAGAGAATCCTTTTCTTAAATTCCCTTTTCTTAAGTTTCTGTCCAAAAGCCTGCCCAGTTCCAAGCGTGCAAAAGGCTGGACTTATTTCTAAGATGCTTTCCAGACAATGGGTCATTTGCTTGTCTGCAAATGCAAATGGAGATATTTGATTGTGGCTCAAGAGTTGGGAGTTCGCCTTGTAATCGGAAGGTTGCTGGTTCGAGCCCCGGCTCGGACAGTCTCGCTCGTTGTGTCCTTGGGCAAGACACTTCACCCGTTGTCTACTGGTGGTGGTCAGAGGGCCCGGTGGCGCCAGTGTCCGGCAGCCTCGCCTCTGTCAGTGCGCCCCAGGGTGGCTGTGGCTACAATGTAGCTTGCCATCACCTGTGTGTGAATGGGTGGATGACTGGATGTGTAAAGCGCTTTGGGGTCCTTAGGGACTAGTTAAAGCGCTATACAAAAACAGGCCATTTACCATCTTATCCTTACTAGGACCAGCATCATAATACTGCCATTGTGACTTTTACATAAGTATTACCAGGGTGCTCACTCAGACATAAAATCAACATGTTCAGAGAAGAAGTGCATGTCTGAGCAGGGATACATAAAAAAAAAAGAGTCAAATGGAATGATAAGTTCAATGGGATGTTAGAGGGAAGATTTAGATCAAAACACAGAGGCAGACAGAAAGACAAAAGGTAGCAGAATTGAAGAAAATAACTAGGTGGTTTGGCAGGGTAATCTGAGAAATGCCCTGCACCAGTGTTGCTACTTTACAGTGCAGATTCCAAAAAATAAATGCAAACACATGTTCTGTTCTGTCCTACATCTGGACAACGATCTGTCTTGTTTTTTCCCCTCCTCCTTTCCTCTGTGGCATAATATACATGTGTTGGAGGAGGTACGGTAGATAAGCCTGTGTACAAAGCTTTTGACATTGTGAATGATTTATGTCTGAATGTGTCATGGGTGAAATGTAGCATATTGAGTACGCGTGTTTCATGAAGATTTCCAAGATCAGTTCAAACCTCAAGTATAAAATGATAGCTGCAAATTGATACCAGATTAGAGGAATAAGGAGATAAGGGAGAAATCCGCAGCTACCTGTTGCGTGCTGTTGAAGCCAGTTGAGTTTGTCAGGGAGTTATTTCCTGTGTACAATCCTGACGTTGTTGTGAAAGTCCCACCTATGAGGAGAAAAACATTGGAACTTTAAGTTATGTTACATGAAAAGACAAAATTAAATCTGCAGTAGTGTAAATAAAATGGTGCATTGTTAGGAGGGGGAAAAAGATTCATCTTGAAACAACTATTTTAGTTGGTGAACAGAGGGAGGCCTCAGGGAGAGCTCCAAACAGTGGCCTTATCTTTCTGCTCTTCCTCCCTTATCTGTGATTGGATCAGGCCTGATGAATGACAGTGCAGAGGTGGGGTGGGGTGGGGTGGGGGGGCAAAACCTGCTTCCAAGCCCGCACAATACGAAGAACACAAGAGACTGTTGTGTGCGAGTTACCGAAGGGTGGCGTTGAGTAAAGGGGGTGGAAACGGTGGATGCACTCTGGACGGGACATGAGTAGGAGGTGGGGGGTGGGGGTATAGTGACAGAGATGTATATGAAAAAGAGGGTTGAAGTTGGGGTGAGCAGCTCTGGCATGGTGTGCTACTGAAATCCAGCCCTGATGAATATGTATGCTTCTCCTTTCCACTTGTTCAAACTATGGTTCTTCTGGGTAATTAAATCACTCAAAAGGGTCGATAGTATCTAATGCCCTAATATCATACATGCTATGATTTGTAGCATAGGACAGCAGCAGTTGTTGGGACACAACATCTCTCCTCAGTGGCCATCCACCTGTACTGTCATGTCAAGTCAGAGAACAGCAGGAGGGACAGTTTAAAGGGGTCATACACTGGTAGAGAAACCAGATCCTAATTCTTGAGATAACAGTTATTGTGACGATTTAAAGAACTGAATAATTAACATAAAAATCTGTCTTCATTTGCATATTTTGATCCACGAATTAATATATAAATGTTACTTCTAACTGTTAAAAAAAGAAAAAAAAAGAAAGAGAATTTGCCAGATTTTATTGCCCAAGGCTTAACGGCATTAAACTGAACTCAAATATTTATTTAATCACAAACAATGACTGCGAACTGGTCAACTAAGTAAAACTGGTTTATCCATTATAAAGATGTAGTGAAGGGGATTCCCATTTGAGCAAATGAGCAACAATTGTGTTTATATAGAAGTTTAATTGAAGAATACTCATCGGAAAAGCTGTGAGTAGGCGCCACGATGTGTTGATGTGACTTTTATGTGCAGATTTCTCACTCAAGTGTAATTCATTGTGATCCAAAATAATGACTGCAATTAAGAAATGATTACTTGTGGAGTTTAGTATAAGCAAATTATTCTGCCAACAGTGTAATGCACACATTAAAATAAACAAAACTAAAAATCAAGGGTTTTGGTCAGTTCTGGTCACTCACTCTCAGTGACAGATGATTCAATTTTAATTAATTAATTCCAAATGAATTGTTAAAAAACATTGAGCCCAAAAAACAGTGGGCTTTGTAACTCATTTCTGTCCATACAAAAGCAGCTTGTTTGTCCACATAGCCGTAGGGGACACAAAAAGGGCGCCGCCGTCGTATTCTTTAAACAATTTCTTTACCTATAACCGTAGTCATCCTACCAAGGCCAAGAAAGTATCCCACAGCTTCAGTGAAAACGAGGCAGGAGATAGATTTACTGTTCCTAAATGAGGACGTAATTACACTTTTGTTGTCAGACACAAACAGAGGGAGTTCCTTTCATCCTATGGTCATTGGCCCCATCAGGAGGGCCCTCCCACACCGTGACAAACATGAAGCAGCTTTCAGAAAGGGGGGAATGATTAGGGAAGTTTTTCTGTGTGGGTGGAGGGGAGTGTGTGTGTGTTTTGTGCGTGTGTCTTTTTTTGGGTGCGGGGGTGATATGGCAGTGCATCCAAAGCAGCATGAAGACATTGAGTTTTGACTTGTCAGTTAGCTACACTTGCAGCACAGTGGCTAAAAGATAAAAAGAAATACCTTTAAATTACCAGAATTTAATAATTATTTGTGCAGCATTTGCAGTTTTTCCTCCAGCATGTTTTACATCCCGGTAATTATCAGCGTTGCTCTTTCTTTTCTTGTTTAATATTTTAAGGGGAAGGAGATACGTAAAACTTTCCTGTGTTCGCTGAAGAAAGTTCAAAATACTGCGAAGGTTCAATTGAACAATAAGACCAAAACAAGGAGCAAAGGCTGCAAAGAACAACAAATTAGCCTAATGCACAGTTCAAACAGTCATAAAAGCTCTCGCTGGCAGGTTTGAGGGTTGCTCTGTGGAGAACAAGGAGCCACATAAAAGCTGAGGGGACCCCCGCTAGCCCGGTGAGAATGAGCCCATGCTGTTTGGAGTGGTGGTGCTGGTTATAGCAGGGAGAGAAAGAAAGGGCCTTGTGGTTCCCCGGGGGGCATGTTTTCTCTCCCTCCCCCTGTCCTGCTCCAGTTAGTTCACTCACTCAGGACCAGACATCATCCCTCCCTCCTCTCCTCCTTCCCTCCTGCCTTCTGGCTCCACAATTGGAAGTCCATTTGCTTTGCTTGATCAGTCTCTTGCCATGGGCTATGTCTATCATCAGCGCACAATATTTGTAGCAGAAGTTTGTATGCCCCACTTGGGAATAGCCTATCAAGTCCAGATGGGGCTCTCCTTTTAAAAGGCAACCAAGGCTTCAGCTTCTTCAGCTCGCACTACCATTGGGACAGAATGCTGGAACCCAATTATTCACCTAATTAGCATCTGCTCAGCACCACCATAAAAACAATGTCTCTGTCTGTTTACGCTCCTCTAATATTTTTTGCCATTTTCGGTACTCCCTGAAATGCCCTACAAAATAAGAGCCCCAAGTGTCCACTTTATGATTTGGTGCCTTGACTTTAGCAACCACACAAAGCTCGATCGCATCAGAGATGAAAGCAAAGAGCAAAAAACATTAATCTAATCGTCCTCTGCCTTGACAGCTGGCCACAGGCTGGTGGCAGCGACACTGAAAGAAAGGGGAGTATCAGATGTGGAAAAGGAGTTTTTGGTTGGGACACCCAGGCCTGAGGCACATTGCCCAGGCAGATCAATAGGCCGGAGAGAGTAATGATGATGGTGTGGCGGAGGGCCAGAGCCACAGTTAGAGAACCCAGGGCCAGAATAGTGGTCAATCTGTCATCTTACATGGCTGTCAATTACTAACGCACTTAACGCTAACATGGGGGAAAAGATAGGCAGAGATAGCTGAAGAGAGTGAGGGAGAGGCTGAGATAGACGGAGGTTAAAAGAAAGACAGAGTAAGAGCATAATACTTAGAAGATGAATGGGAACATAATACTGTCATCATGAGTTAAACCACTAAGGGCAGGATAGCAGCTTGTGCACTCTGCCGCACATGCTCTGACTTTTGTTCCTGTCGTTCTCTCTCTGCCTCTCCTTTTTTCAGGTGTGAAGTGTGCTCCAAAATCTCTGAATGTGGCCAACTGTATTTGGTTAAGAGGCGTGGAAGAGAGGCTTCCCCTGCCACATCTGCTGCTGAGCTGGTGTTATTTATTGTGGGATGTTCTGGGGGCTTTTCAGCAACATGTGGAGATATTTCAACTGTCACACTTTAGATATTACAGGAGAGAATACAAAGACTGCACTAGCAGCTAGCTTGCCCAGAGCAGAGGCTTTCTAAACCAGAGAGAAGCAGAACGAGTGTAACAGATACACTCCACTGGGCATTAGGCCTGATCTACATTTAAACTGTATGGCTGGAGAGAAAGAGCACAAAAAGGGGGAGTGTAGGGTGCACAACTCATCTTAATCGGTTTCAAGGGCATAAATCTCTGTGTTCTCAGTTCTTAAACAAATGAAAATATGATCACAGGGGGAGAAAAAACAAAGGCTGGGGAGCGACATGGCTGCTGCCTCCTAAGTGCTTGCCATTTTTCCATCTGTGTTGATTCTTTTAAGAGAGAAGAGGAAAGGAAGGCAGCCGTTGTGGCTGCACAAAACACCGCTGGGTTGCAACCACTATCAAGGGTAAGGGCGAGGGCTGTGCTGTGAATAAGTCTTCCTCTGCATGTAGATAAAACATCATCAGAGAGCTATGTTTCTAACGTAAAAAAAAAGTACAATAAACCTTATTTGGAAGGGCCGAATATAAAGACAGGATTTTGTGCATTACATCCAAAAAGAGACCCACTAAAGAAACAGCAAAAAAAATAAAAAATAGTTTGCCATCTATTTCATATGCTGTTGGGTTTAAGTAAAATGTATTTCATCTAGTGGTGTGTTTTCTAACGCACAAATTCAAACTTCGGAAAAAATTGGGAGAAAAAGCAAAGAATTCACAATGATGTCCTCACCCTGCATCTGGTAGCTGTAGGGGGCCTGTCCTGTCTGTGGTGTTGTGAAGCCAGAGCTGTAGCTTAGGAAGCCTGTCTGTCCCGGGGATTGGGACTGACTCAAACCCCCCTCCGTCTTTATGCCTGCCCACAATGGACCTAAATCAGTTAGTGACACCAGATCGGTTTGATGCACAGACAACAGTCAACACAGTTTTAAATTACACTGGACAGCAAAGGGACACCACCTCTGTCTGTTAGCATAACACACTAATCACAGTGGATGACTGGTGATTATCTGTTACTGATTTTCATCATTTGTTGTTTGGAAATTTTATCTTGCGCTGAGTTCCATCACTCTGCACAACAGCACACTACTTTGCTCGAAAACCAAAACGCATGTTTGGATTAGGCTTGTTTTATTTTATGATTTTATTAATAACTGTTATTATCATTTAGCAAAGGTCACATGAAAATATGCACAAGTAACAAAACATTCTGCCCGTGTTTGTGAGCTACCCTGACCACTGTTTTGGCTGAGTCAGTCACAATGTAGTCTCTATGCGACGGCAGATTGCAGGACTTTATTCAAATAAACAGTGTAAATTCCTCCACATATTGGAGAGTCTTCTGGGGTCAAAACACTCCAAAGACTTAGGACAAATAAAGTCTACAGTAAGCGATGTACTCTATGCTTCTCTTGCAATGCCAGAGGAAACCAGTTCTTGTTTTCAGATTTATATCAGTAATCTTTCTGATCTATCTGAACAGCTTCATAAGCAAATTTTCTTCTATTGCACTGCAAGAGAGTATGCAGGCACTAAACAACAACTCAGCATCTCTGTTGGTTTTGGTGTACAGGAGGAATTCTGGGAACATGAGCAAGGTACTTTTCCTAAACTTCATGAAGAAAAAAAAATTAGTTGTGCATTTCCAAGACTTTGGGTTAATACAATTTCAAGAACTCTGACATTATTAACAGACTCTATCCTGCAAGAGGAGGCAATCATTTGTGTTAATCTTACCATAAGCTGGTATGCCATAGGGCTGGCCAGGCTGGGGGTAGCTAGCATAAGCTGCGGCCTGCTGCATTCCTGTGGTGTACTGCGCCTGTCCATACGCAGCCATATTTTGGGATGAAGGGGTAGGAAGAATATGCGGATATGTTCTGCTATTTGAGAAAAGAAACAAGAAACTAGAGTGAGAAAAGGAAGGCAGGAAAAGTGAGGCCCGTGTTTTACCCCCAAAACCATAACACAAACTTTGCTAACTGAGAAATTCCTTGTGATTGAGCTACTTCGTTCTAAACAGCCAGCCAAGCTGTAAGATAGACAGCATAGCAAAGCTCATATACATAGTGAAAGAACAATAAATGGCAAAGGAAATTTTTGCAAGATAATAATTACAACAGATTTCAGAGTGCGCTGGCTACAGACACCCATGCAAACAAAGCCAGTCAGAAAACCCCCATCTAGCAGAAGGATCTAATTAAAGAACGAAATGAAGTTGGATGCTGCTTATTTTTTTACAGAAAAATAAAAGAAACCTTACTTGGAAGGGTAAATCTGTGGAGAGAACTGGTGCGTTTGTCTTGGGCTGAAGCCACTGGTTCCAATAGCTGAGGAGAGTTAAAAAGAAAAGAGGCAAGCACATATTTAAACATTAAGAAATAAGGTAAATATTATCTTTTGCCAACAGAACTTCTGGATTCCAAGGAAACAGTAATTACATTGCATTACTCTATTTATTTTGGTAACCTTATTTAAGGTTGAAAACCGGAGAGTTATAATGAAGCAAAATAATCAGGTAAAAACATCAGGTCCTCCTGCTGACCCACGTATCTCTGAGATACTTGTGAGCCGCTATGACAAACACTGGTGTAAACACACACACGACGGCCTGAATCAGTCTCAGCTCGTGGCTTAAGATGCTTTGGGTCTTTCTAGCCACAGCCATATCTGAAGTGATGTCACTGATTGGAGCTAATGAGTGCTACTCGTTTCATCACTGATGAGTATATGCTTCACCGGTGCTCTTAAGGTTGAAATACAAACAACTCTACAAGATTTTTTTATTTTGAGTGCAGAAAAAATTATTTAACTCTAGATTGCCTTTGTCAGTCATGCTGTATGAGGCTCTGGCTCTCTGTGCAATAATCAGGGGACGCCCAAACTCACTCCATCCATCTTCAACAATGTACATATTTGTACAATTCCCCGCCTTCATCAGAATAACTATAATATGCATTCACTTATAAAATTAGTTCTAAAATTACTACACTAATTATAGTTGTGGGGTATGTAAAATTGTGCAATATCAGCTGTCTCACTCCATTTTCCTATATAGTGTTAGAGGGTTTCTCCCAAAGCCGCCTCACAGATCAACCCTATCTTCAGTCAAACTGTGCAGGTGAGACTAGGTGATAGGTAGATAGGTGCAAAGTTGGGAAATAAACTGAGACGAAAACATTTTTTTAAGCATCAGACTGCTATGCATGGTAAATCACAGAGATACTGATTTTTAAATATGCCTTTTGATCAACACAAAGCCCTACTTTAGATAAGACAGGCAACTTTAACACAAAGCTGCTAGCAAGCTCAGATTAAACTGAGAATTAAACTAGCCAGTGCGGTTTTATGTCAAACAACTCAAAATGTACTTGGCTGCTTTGCATTCTGACACATTCACAGCACAGGGTTCATTTTTCCAGCTTGTCAAATAACAACAGTCACAAAAGTACGTTTAATATCTATAATTTGATTATTTGTAGAAAATCTTCCCGGTTACTGTTGCTGATGTGTGTGTGCATGTGCACCCATGTAAAACCAAAGACCACGTATACGTTAACAAAAAATATAAATTTATTTATAGGACTCTGGTAAATAATTCTGAATAGAAAGAAAATCTTTAAAAAGAAATTAAATTTGAGAGTGGAAGAGCTACCTTGAATGTTGTTTTGCAAATTTAAACTTTAAATGTTAAAAAAAAAAAACAATATTCGTCATATTGAATGAAATCAAAATAAGCTAATAAAATGCAAGAGATGGCTGTATAAATTAAAATCTGTTAAGCTTGACAAAATAATTCACAGTTAGTTTAAAACTACAACAATTCGGGGAAGCAACAATCTCAGTCTCGGCATTTAACTGTACCGGAGACGCAGTTTAAAACATCTGTCTAATCGGTCGTGACATGTAAAATAAGGGATTTGGTTGCGGGGGGCGCTAACTGTATGTAACTGTAAGCCCAAACCCCTCACACACGTTATTAATATTGAACACTTTTCCCACATCAGTAGCACCTGCCACTGGACAAAACTTGCTCTTCTGAAGAGCGCTTTGGGTTTCCCCCACGGAGGATATGGGGTATAAGATTACTAAATTTCATTAATACTGTCAGAGACAAAAGTCATGCCGTGATTTATGTCCTCCGAGCGTATAGTATCAAGCATTTAGTTAAACAGCTTAGGAAATAAAGGCAAATTAGCAGCAGGTTAATACCATGTACAGCTGCACGTAGTGCTATTAACAAATGTTTACAGCGAAGATGTACTGCAGATGGTGGAAAAATAAACCCCCCAAATTTTAAATAGTTATAATTCCTATGATAATTCCAACAATGCTTATCATACTCTGCGGCCTTTGTTTAATTTAACAATGTGTTTATGTTAGAGTGTGTGTGTGTGAGTGAGATGTTTCCTTGCTGAAAGGAAGGTGTGAAAAGCCTGGCTCTGATAGGCCGATTGGGTAACAGCCCGTGGAGATCGAGGGCCACTGGGATAGCGCGTCACTCCACCGGACAGACAAGCTCAGTGCATTACAGGTCATAATTCAGTCCTCACTGACATGGGAACCAGTGGAGTGAGGACACACACACACACAGATGCAAGCAAGCACAGCAAATATATATGCTGACAGTTGAGGTAGATCCCCTTGTTCTTAAACACACTATCACACAAAAACACACATTGTAATGCAGTTTTAGCTGAAGGGACATTTCCCGGGTACCGGCTTATCAGTCAGTCATCTCTATGCTCATCTGCTGCGTTTATGAGAGAGAGGCAGTCGGACACACATTCACACACATTCACACACACACACACCAAAATGTCTCACCTGATCCTGAGAAGCTATCTAGAGAGGTGTCTGCTACTGAGGTGGCGATTTCGGTGCTGCTCATTGGTTCTGTTTTAACTGCAAACAAAGAAGACACATTCTCAGCGAGAGCACCAGATCAATGTCAGGAAAAAAGGAAAATCTTGTCTCACTACATTAGGCTTCCACATTTTCACAAAGAAAAAATATTTTTTTGGAAAAAAAATAACATTTGATAAGTGTATTGCATGTAAAATAAGGTCAGGTAATTTAAATGCACGATACATTTGTGGTAGTCTTATGTACATGTATTGCTGAATTGTCTAATTATTTTTGGTAGCGTATCTCCTAAGCTAGATTTTCTTTTGATCTCTTGTTATTTATCTTTCAGAGTGACAAAATAGAAAAGATCAAAACTGCAATAGGAAAGTTTTTTATCTACTTAAAAAAGAACCATGAATTAAACTTTCACATGAGAGTGGATTCTAGTAAATGTAAAATACTAAAGCTTTCTATTATTAATTTAAAGAAAATAACCTCCTGACATATCAGTACTTAGATGTGGGATGAATGAAATAAGTGCAGTAGATGTGCGTTAAAGTCGCTGATAAAAAGCGATACGCAAGTATGACTGAAATGTCAAAGAAATATATGGTGTATAAAATCTTTTTAAGAGGGTGGGGAACGCTGTTTGACCTTGATGCTATTATACAGCTCAGCAATAGATTTGCAAAGACAATTTCACAGCTATCCGACAGCTCAGGGTTCTTTGAAATCTATCCATTTCACTTCAGGCGGGCTGAAGGATTGTTTTCTTCCTTTTTTGGAAAAACAGATTGACAATGTGGGCAAAGGAGTCATGCTCAGTGGAATCCCTCATGGTTGAATAAGCCATTTGCTGTCATGTTTTACATGTTTCCACTATGCTTGCTCAGTGCAGGAACATATGCTGACAAAGGGTAGTTCTTTTCAACAGCACACTGATGAAAAATAGTGGCAAATGCATGCATAAACTAGCATTCAGGTCACAGAGCACACAATAACCACTGTATTCAGGAAATCAGCATGGAACAACCAAATTAAAAAAATAAGAATTATAATGCTTATATATAAGTTCACAGTACAACCAATCACTAACAATGAACTCAAGTCAAGTCTGTGTCAAACCATGCTTGAAACAGAATGCCACAAAAAATAACAACAAGTACCAGAGTTTCTGAATGAAAGGCACAATAGTTGAGGCGTAAATAGTAATATAATTTTAAGGGGAGATTTTAAAGAATACAAATTTCTTCATGAGTCAAGTAGATGGTTCAAAATTACAATGAGTGCTTTCAGTTGAGTTGAAAGAAACAAACAAAAAAACAAAACAAAAACACCAAGTATTGTCCTTTCATTGGCACCAACAGTAGACAAACCTGCAGCGGACTGTGAGTTTGAACCTAACAACCAGTCTGCAGTGGTAAGCATTGTGATGTTATCACCTATGGGAAAGACAGAATGGCAAAGGAACACATGACAGTCTACATCATGACTACGGGTCCTGTGTGTCATGAACAAACAAACAAAAATAATAAATAAAAAAAATACTTCTAAAGCTTAGCTGACAATGTGGTTCTTTTAATAAATTGATGTTTTATGATTTGGGCACGACTGCTTCACTAAACAAAGGCTCAGATTTGAAGCACAGGTGAATCGCCTGAGTGACTATAACTATCTAGAGTAGAAACCATATGCAAAGTGCCATCATTTCCATTTGTGGGCTTTGAATAATTACATGGGTGCTTAAATAAACAGCTAATAGTCACGAGAAAACGACCAACAGAGGTACTGAACTGTGTTAAGGCTGAGAACCAGCAAATGTCAAATGAATCCACGCCCCATTTTAGTATCTTGTTAATACTATATTACAGCAAAAGTGTTGATAATATATCCTAAAAAACTTCTAAATATCAGTTCAACACTCACGCCGGCTTTATTGCTGTAAAGCATCGATGCTGTGATAAAATCCTTTTAGGTTTACTGTCACAATTTTCAGTTATTTTAGGAACTTTAGCAAGCATGAAAAGAGAGAAAGGTAAATGTACGCACAATAGCACTGCACACATACCTTCAGTGCCATTGGGTGTCATGGAATTGTTACCGATGTGTGAGTTGTCAAGGTTGGGACCATTAGGAGATTCACTGCTTCCACTTACTCGGCTGTGCGGACTGGCTAGATCCTGCATTTCCATAGACCTGACGACACACACACACACACACACACACGCAGGCACACATCAAATCAAATTAGATAGTCTGGTTTCAGGGAAGGCGCAGAGCTCTCATGCAGAATTCTGTGTACACAACGTGCACGGTATAAAATGGTGAACATGAGAGAGTAAAAAGTACAGTGTATTCCACTGCACTTACAGTAGAAAAATACACAATTTAATGCAAGTTTACTAATTTCTATCTTGCATGTGATATTTTTCTACTTTACTACTTTAAATAAAGCATTTTTTATGCTTTGCTAAATGCCCAGAAAAAAAAAATATCAGATTAAAATGAAAGACAAAATGTTACACACACAAAAAAAACTGTGTGGAACAGAGTGATAAAATGACTGTTAAGCATTTTGACAGCACAGTTTGAGATTTCTCACTGGCAGTCACAATTTAACGTAATGTGAACACAAAATGTTTACTCTTGATTTAGTCTGATGCTTCTTGAAACAAAAATGGCCTTAAGTATATATCGTTTTGTGCGATAATGAAGACTGTTAACAGATGTTTGCTGGTTGGAAGCAACGCTCAGCATGCCTGTTAAAAACGCAGCACTCTGCTTGATTATAAGAGTCTATGCCTCAGTGATGGGCAGATGAGAAGCTCATGAGGCATGTGTTTGCTCTGGCAAGCTCCTTAATTGTTTCTGTGTTTATACAAAAGACCACGGCACTGAAAACCTTATTCTCTCTTCTCATTTGTGCGCTCAAAGGATCTGATTGAGCACAGACAATGGAGCTAAAAGAAGGCACGAGTGATTTGAAAAAGTATGGCCACAAACTCTACACCCCATTTGTTTCTGCCGCTGCTCCCATTGCAACAGTGAGTTAATGAAATTAGGATAAAATGTTTTGTACATTATACTGTCATTTTTAATTATATTGCAGGGTTTGGGGTATCTCTGCTATCGATAAACATCGGCCTTTACAAAAGGCCACAAAGATAAATGCTCAAGCAACTCTGACTAGTCTGAGTGATATCAGATGCCACCAAGAAACAGAATTATGAGATAAAAACATTAAATTATGATATGCATTCACTGGGTTTAAAATAACATTGCAATGATATTATGTTGTAATACTTTCCAGTAGATTTTGGCAGATGTAGTCATTTCTTGGGGTTTAAATCCAAATCAATTATTTATGGGAAAAAAATATATACATTTAGGCAAGACAGTACACACCAAAAAGGTAATTATAATTAACAAAAAACAGCAACACAAAAGTCCAAGTCAGTCTTCTTCACGCGTGCTCCAGTAATGGAAGCTGCATTGCCTTTTTCCCAAAGGTATATTAATTTACTCCTCCCCTAAAAATATCACACCCGCTAAGCATACTCTTAAGGATGATCCAGAATAAACTGACCCTATTTCTTGCACACACGGCTTAATCCTGTTTTCTTTTCCTTTTGCCAAACTTTTTTTGTCATTAACTGACGGCTAAAAAGCCTCCTATCTCTAATCAGTCAAGCCGAGAAAGTTCTTTAGCAGAATTTCTAAAGCAAATCTCTGATGCCACACAGAGAGCTACATGTCTCTGATGCTCCTGGCACTGGCACAACTGTGCTCTTACCTGGACCTAGATGGCTTTGAGTCCTCTCAAACCACACTCCCTTTCTTTATTCTGCCTCCACCTGCCCCAGCAGAAACAATGTCACTCCTTGTTATTGCAGCTCGATGTCACAGTCCGGAGCCATCCATGACACAAAAAGGCTTGTCTGAGAAAACATTATTGTTATTCTGGAGCAGAATGGGAAGAGAGGGCTAGCTGGGGAACAGAGGCTCACATTGTCTCGCTCTGAGCCGCAGCCCCGCTCCACTGTTGTTTCCTCCTCCAGGTCCTCCCTCCTCCCTGAGCAAGGGGAGCATGGCCAAATGACGGAAAGGTGATTCATCATTGGTCTACGACAGCTGCAAACTGGATTAGCCCTCCCCCAATCAACATGCAAAGCGGCTTAGCCAAGGTAAGCAGGAAGGGGTGGGGTGGAGGGGGGTGAGGGGGTGTTGGGAAGGGGGTGAAGGAGTGAAGGTAGGCAAAGGGGTGAGGGGTTGTGGATAGAAGGGGGCTGAGGGCCAGTAAAGGGTGGGAGAGCCTGCCTACTTTCCTGCTTGAGGTAGCCTGCTGCTGCTGGAAGGAAGATGGGACTTGTTGAGCAGTGGCAAGTCAAGCGTGACACCCCTAGCATCTTCAGCAGATCTTTCATCTGCAGTTGACACTATCTGAAATTTATCAGCACTCCTCCTCTAGGCATACTGACAGGTCCTAATGACCATCAGGGCTGTCTTCCCTAGGCCTGCCTGTGCCTGGGGCACAATAGAAAAATGCACAACTTCACAGCCGACTCACAATGGCCATGAAATAAAGAACGGGAGAAATACACACACGCTTTCTTTGCGGTAACACAAAGGTTCATGCTTATGTCTTTTTTTTTTTTTTTAGCACACAAAGACACATAACTCATTTCTGTATGTCTGCATGTGTACACACACACACGCTCATGCACAGGGCACTACAGAGGCCCCCAGATGAGTGGCGTACACACACACACACACACACACACACACACACACATACACACACACACACACACAGGGCACTTTAGAGGCCCTCAGATCAGTGGTGCATCTCAGACAATGAAAGAGACTGGAAAGGAGAACATGGAGAGCATATGGAGCCACATATGTTTCCTATGACGCTACGAATGCCTCTATTACTCTCCTTTAGCTGACAGTTACATTTTGCTGTCCACTCCCACTCTGCTTGTCTCACTGCAAACATCAAGCAGAGCCATATACTTGCATGGCTATAACACTATATTAGACCTGACTCCAGCCCACCATGGGAATACAGGGTCCAAAAAAGGTCAAAGGTATTCATATGGTCAGGTAAAAAAAAAAGAGAGAGAGAGAGAGAGAGAGAGATGGAGCGAAAGATGTATAAAGTCTTTTTTCAAAAATCCTGCCATGATTTTTTAATGGCTGACTGTTTACATGAGCCAGGGTAACCTGAGCTCCATGGTCTAAGGTTTTTTTTTCTTTTTTTTCCCAACAGGCTTTGCTCTTCACACCGAGGCAAAGCCTTCATGAACACCATTCCAGCTTTACAATTTGCCTTCTCTCCCCGTGCTTACAACACAGCCATCTTAGCAAAAATAACCGGTATATTTCATTCTCACACCTCACTTATACTTTCACAAAGCACAGAACACAGCATTTCTTCCTCCAATAATTTCTTAATACTGACATACACAAAAAGGATGAAAAAAATACAACATGAGTAAAATCTATATTTATAGAATAGAAAGAAGAGGCAAAAGCAATGGAGACGAAAGAGAAACACATTTTGCCACAGAACATTAAGAGAGATCACAGAGTTGGGGGAAGCTGTGAAGCGAGAGTGTTGTGGTGGGCTGATGTGGTGTGGTGTGTGTGGTGGCTGGCTTCTCTCTTCAACAGTTCATGCCAATAAAGCCATTACCATAGTGGCGTGTCAGCCTTTGCCAGCAGGTGAAACCAGCCAGGTGAAGGGGGTGAGGGAGAGCGGGGAAGATGGGAGAGGAGAAGGGAGGGGGCTTGGATTTAAAAGCAAAAACATGCCTTTCTTTATCATCGCTAAATATTTAGTTTTTTCTTTAAAAAAGGTCTGCATTTAGCATCTTTGATGTGCTTCTTTACTTCAACCTGAACTGCCAGGTCTTTGAAGCTAACAAGAACAAAGCCTGACAAGATGAAGCGTTGGAAGTGTCATCAAAAGAAAGAAAAAAAAAGAAGTGCCACAACATGCTTCATTCAGAGCCGTTAGCAGGCTTTTTTTTTTTTTTTTTTTTTTTCCTACGCTTTACTTATTTCAAGACCTGCATTTCCAAAGATAAATATAGCTACAGCCAAGCTTTTAGCTAGATCATCTGAGCATGCAGGGTGCCTGACCAAGCACACACTGTTTCTTCTTTGCTGCATATACCTGTTATTATACAAGCAAGGGTTGCTTATTTTCATATACGCACTGACATAAAAATTGTGATTTGTTTAGTATTTTAAGATGTTAATGCAAATTTTAAAAATGCACAAGACAAGTAAAAAGTGCCATTTTTCAGTCAATACCCCCTTTGTCATTTCTAATACATATTTATCTTATAATCTACACAAAGTCTTTTGTATTTTACAGAGTATATAAGCCATGTGTTGTGTGTTACAACTTTTGCAAAACAATGCTTTAATCAAAATCTAACTTTAAAACAACTAATCCCCACTTAAGCTGGTCAGCTGAATCCACATGGTGGCCCAGGAAAAATAAATCCACTCGCAAAGAATGTAGATGCGGACAACAATTGGACACAGATGTGAGTGGAATTAGGCACAGTTTACAAAATGCTACACTTCACTTGTGTCTCCATACGAGGCCAAAAAAAAAAAGCCGGCTGCCAACAAACGCAACATTAAATACACTGGTGCTTTTTCACCCTGTCAGTGTTATTAATTTTACATAAGCACTGCACATTTCTGATAAAATGAAGTGACAAGCGAAGTTCAATACTGTTGTAGTTTTAATATCCTTTTTTTGTTTACAAGAAAAACTATTTCTGTTGTTTTATTTATTACGACTTCATCATGGCCCATATATCTTATTAAAAAATAAATCTAAAGATAATTATTATTACTTAAAATATAATAAATTACTTTGTTTTTTAATGCATACATATAATGGAGGAGTATTCTTTATATTTTAGCACTGCGTGCGACGTGCAGTGACAACTGAAAGCGCATGGTACTTGACATGCAATTTAAAATTTTGTACTTGTCTACAATTAAAAGCACAATTATTAACAGATGTGCTGTTTGTTGATGTGCAATTTGTCGCTCTCATTTGGTTCAATATGACATTGTGCTCCAGCAATTCGCTCAATGGCTACATTAAATCTGTTAATACTGTGCTCTTCAACCCTCAAAATTATTTCCAGAAGGCCACTTTGCCTTTGAGGGGCCATCAAACAAGATTTAAGGTGGACATTTTATCACAACCTGCCTACCACCGTGACCGCTGCAGAATGAGAGAGGCTTTACGAGAAAAAGGTGAAAGAAAGTCCAGGGACAAATCGGAATGATTATGAAGCTTTAATACTCGTCGTTTTAATTTTCTCAATCCTGAAAAAGCAATTTGTTATACTGAGAAAAATTAGTGCTTGCACAGAATAGGAAACAATACACATTTTAAATAGACTTCAAATTGACAACGCCAAAAGTTGCAAAGTAGTTTTAGCAATATCTTTTTTATAAAAACAAAAACATAAAACATAAATAAATTAAATTAATTCTGTGCAATGCATTTGAAATGAAATACATTTTCTCAGCACCTTGCTTTTTATTCTGACTCGGCATAAACACGTTGCCCTTTAACACAAAAGGCACAAAAGTGGGTATTAGTGATTGAGGACCTGCAATAGCAATCATCAGGAAAGCTTAGAAAAGGCTCGGAGCACTCATTTCCTGCTCTTTCAACCACATATTCCAGATCTACACAGGGGTGTGTTAACAAAACAACACCCCACAGTATTTAGTAAACAACCCCTTTCCACTAAATGCCCAGCATGGGCTACTTAAAAGGTGCTTTCCTATTACCTTCTTCCTTCTCTCGAGCTCTCTTCCACCCCTTCATCTTCCTCCCTAACAGTTGAGTGAGGCTCGATCAATTAGCCGTCTGTGTCTTTCACCATTTTCAATCTCCTCTCTGAGAGAAGAGGATGAGAGCTTGGCCGGCTAGACACATCCATACGGAAGGCATCAGTCCTTGGGCAAACAATGCCACCATCACCGCCGACCACTCCTGCTTATAAACACTGCTGCTACACATGCATGAAGCACTGCAGCCTGGCAGAGAGACCCTGATCTCTCTCTGTGTAAAGCAAATACACAGTGTAAACAGCCCCAAATCAGCCTGCTCATTATCTGTTAATTGGATAAATACGGTTATTGTGTGAATGAATGGCTGCAGCAGGCAGTCAAACACACTGTCATGTTTGTCTACATAGAGCGGAGGCTCACTAGGCGATCCTAACCTCTCTATTTCCTCTCTTTCATCAGCACACACCTTTTCTAAACTCCAAAAAAGGGCAGGCGTTTGAAAATGGCAAGAATTAGAAGATGAAAAAGAAAAAGATTTCAGAAAGATGAAATGCGCTTCACACGGACACACACACACACACACACACACCATACAATAATTCCTCGACTTGAGATGTAAGCCTGTGATCATACGCAGAACATTAAACCAGAACATCCTTCAATTAGAGGGGCTAGTGATTACAGTGGGTGAGTCATCTTCTCTACACGTGAAACACTGGCGAGCAGAGACGCAGCACGGCCGAGAAGCGGGGTCTGTTGTCGTGTTTAGAGGCTGTGAGCCTCTCAGGTCTTGCAACATTCCTCGCTTCAGCAGATGGCATTAGATGTCAACTGCTTTGACTGTGCTCATTTTGTTTGTTCCGCCAGTAACAAAAAAAAGGAACTACGACAGTCCAGCATCTTTCCCACACTTCAACAAAATGTAGTGTGTTAAGGAAGAAAAAAAAGAGGCTCCCATATTTCAAATGTGAATTTTGATGTATTTACGGTCTTTGTATTATTTTGAATGCCACTAAAGACATTGGGCTTTTTTAAAAAAAATTAAAATATATTTTTACTCAAAGGTCAAAAAATTAACTTAGGCCAAAAAAAAGAATTTTTTTAATGACTATAAAAAAAATTATATCTGTTTTACACTTGTAATTTACATCAATAAATTATTATTTTTGTAGCCATATTTGACTGGAAACTTGTAAAACTCAGTCGGACTGTATGTAGTATAAAAACAGAGCTTAGTGTATGATTTTGTGTAATTTTTAAATTTTATATTAGCTGGATTTACTAACGTGAAATATAATTAAATACTTTTGCTATCTATCTTTATCATTAATAAACTGCAGCTACCGCGTGAAATTTAAAGCCTTCCTTTTGAGTTTGTTTACCATTATTTTTGTAAGATGCACTCAAGTATTACATTTCTTAAATTGCAAAAATAAGGGTTGTCATAGGTGCTGTTTTAAAAGATAATGTCAGTCATAATTGTCACTCTTTCTGCTGACATTAATGCTTTAATTGAGTATTATATGCTTGCTTAAACACTGACAGAAATGTATGAAATAAGACAAACTTTCACACACACTATAAGACTCAAGAAATACTGATCATGTCAAGACAGTTAGTAAACCAGAATGTCAAATAATTATCGCACAGAAATTAAAGTCATACTCACTAAAATTATGGTTGAATCACTGTGTGTTTATCCCTTCTTATATCTTCCTTAAAAAAAAATCTTCTTGAGAAAGATCGTTCAGTCCAGCAGAGCGGGTGGCAAACTTTCTAAAACACGTCTCAGCTGTCCGTAGAACCTGTAGCACAATAAATGTAAACTACAAAACTACTTTTTTCTTTTTCATTTTAGGTGTTGGAACCCATTGAGCCCCACGCGGTATCTCAGGAGACTCAGTCCCATTGAGAAAGAGAGTTGTCCGATTACTGCTTCAGGCAGTGACTAGTGAGTGTCTGAGGAAGAGGGAAAAAAAGAGAGAGAGTGAGCGAGCGCAAGGGAGAGGGAGGGAGGGAGGAAAAAAAGGCAGTGAATGAGGAAAGGAGAGGGAGGCTGCTGCCGTTTGAAAAAGCAGAAAAGTTGCTCGGTGCTCTCACAGGAAGACTTTGGGTCTGGAGGAGGCACGGGGGAGTTGTGCCTCACACCAGCTTCCCATATGTCATTAACTCAAAGCTTTAAGCAATAGAGTCCTCTCCAGATTGTATCAGTGGAGACTAAGACAATGAAAAGGCTGATCTCTCCACTGCCCTGTCTGTCCACTGCTCTGCTCACACACCCTCAGGGCTCACACTTTTCTTCTCCCCCCTTTCTCTGTTGTTTTTGTTATGCTCTTTTTTTTCCACCACAAACCACATTTTTTTCTTTCTCCTGTGAGCCTTGGGTCATTGCTGGATTTCTTTCTGTCACAGAAGGACTTCAGAGAGTAAACAAGGGGCTAGGTCATTAGCTAAGGTGATGGGAAGCCAGAGGTTTTAAAAGCGGCCAAGAAACTCGGCTCTGTTCATCTCCACAGCACTCTAGTGGAAGTCCTCCGTCAACACATACACACGGCATCTGTGTGCAAGGTAATGACTGCCTTCTGTCTGCTCCAGGTTATTATTTCAACTGCGCAAAGCAGCAACACAAGGCCACGCTGCTACTGATGAGCTTGAACTGGTGATTTATTCAGGCTGGTGATGAGGCGTGTACAAATTTTGCTTCAATGTGTCATGACATTTTTTTTTCAAGAATATCAAGTCTGTTTAAATAATGGCTGAGATATCAATGAACCGTTTAAAATATGTTTAATTTCCACAAAATAAAACTGTGGGTTAAATACCAACTGTAGTACTGACAAATGATTACCAAGACAGAGGAAACCATACATTTACTATGGTAAAGAGGTGGTGAGAGAAAAAGAACACCCACGGCCAGAAGAATAGCGTGCTGTGTTAGTGGCTGGGCTTTTTGTGTGCTACTTGAATATCTTGTTAACTCCCAGTCAGTTGGTGATGATAAGAAATTAAATAATGTCACACATGTCACCGAAAAAGCACGTTCAAATCTTTATGATTATGATAGTATTTATTTAATATTAATGAAAATGAGTTAATCAGTTTGCACCTGATCAGCTGTAGTGTTCAAGGCCCGTACTGAAAGCAGGTCGCCACCAACCGGCCTCTGTGCAGCAGTAGTCAACGAGGAGCTGACAGAAATAGATCCGGGCTGCACTACTCCTGATTTAAACACAGTCCAGTAATAATGTGGACGTGCCTGAAATGCAAGCGCTGCCTGCCTTTCCAAACCCTCAGCCCACAGGTAAATCCACAGGATCACATTGCAATATCAGATCATGAAATATATTGCACATTGAACAGATTCCTAATAGCTAAATTGACTAATAGATGCTTGGGGGCTCTCAAGTAACTAGTTCTAATAGCAGACGGGTACACATGCCAATTAAGATACTACATTCATTCAGTGACTCTCCGTTTTAAGTGGCCGTGTAAAATTAGATTGAGATGTAATTTTGCAAGTGAGTTATTTTCAAATTGTACAGTATAATTATCCAGAGTTGTTTATGTCTCATTGAGTAAACTCAGATTTTCCTCTTACACTCTTGCATGCATCCTGCATCTGAATGTTGTGAATCGAAGTTTCAATCAATCTAGCAGTTTTACTGCTAAACTACTATGTTCATGTCACGGAGTATTAAATTTAAGGTCAATAAATGAAAATTAGCTTACGGAAAATAGCAGATTAAACTTCGAATTGAATTGTCAATATTATGAGTTTGAAAACTGAAGTTTTGCACACAATCAAAAAGAGCAACGATATACTATCGCAGTTAGGGGGACTCAACATATTCAAAGTAAAAAAAAAACTTGCAGATTAGAGCAATAAAATAATCGTTTGTGGAACTGTAAAAACTAAGAGTGCCTCTACATCTGCCAGATGGAAGCTTAACAAAAGATGCACTGATACTGTTCGACTGACATCAGCGCTAAAACAGCACTTGCCAAAAACTATATCAAGTAAGAAATTTGAGAAGAGAGCTAAGATTAAATGCGAAGCCGTTCTTTATTAAGGATTATCTTGATGGGACTCGATGGTCTTCATGAGGGGCTGCAGGGATGCCTAACTGCAATTTAGAGTGAGGAGAGATCTGCACTGTCCTCCACTGCCAATAGGTTATCCACTCAGCTTCTTGCACACATGGAAAAAGAGACTTCAATTCCAACTGGCTGATGCAGTTTTTCAGATAAAGAATTAAGAGTTAACATAGATCTAACTCAAGTAATTGTGGCAATTTTTTTACTCTGTTGTTCCACAAAGGAGAACATCTCAGTAAAGTGAGTTTACCTAACTTGACAAAGAATATATAAACAGTGTGAAGGGAGCAGGAACGGTGTGACAAGGGATCAAGTGGTCCAGATGAAACAAAATGCTAACACCCCGGTGACACAGTTGCAATATTTTCATATGCATATGCTGCAAACTTGTTTGGGTAGAACTACTAGAGTGTTTGCACAATGTCACACGTTGGAGGATCAAGTTCCTTTTTTGACATACGTCTCAGCAAAGCATTGCATTCAAAACCTTCCCCCAAGAAGAGAAATCTGAACTTGGGATAACTTTGGATAAAATAACAGTTTTATATATTTATACAGACATTACCGGTGAAGTGTTCAGCTTTTAACTATGGAGTACATGCAAAAAAACCCCTTAACTATACAAACCTCCCACTCCTAACTTTGCCCCTGACCCAAGTGTGACGTGAAGTTTGCCGGATCGCAGTTTGTCAGGGAGCTTGGTAAGTGCTAGTTGCTGGATATTCCTGAGCTATTCAATGTGTAAAGTTTCCTGTTCAAAACAAAGCAACACAGAGCAACATATCCTTGGTAAAGAAAGAGTAGTCTGATGACCAAGGGAAATACAAGATCACTTTAAGTACCATTCCACTCCTTCTCTCTTCGAGTGCATGGATTTTCTTCTGAACTCTGTAATAGTAGACTTAAAAGCAACTGTCCTAGCAACAATGACAACTCCAGCACTCGAAGCAAAAACAAAAAGCAAACCAATGTCGTTTTGATGACCAAAAACATGTTAACACATTTCAAAATGTCTTTCTGCATCCAGTATTCAAGCAAACAGAATATAACATTTGCCCATCTAACAGGCTTTCATTAAATCCAAAGAGAATCTTTGATGATGATAAGCTGCCACCACAAAAAAGATTTTGACAGTGCAGACAGATAATTTTGAAATCCCTCAAGGTAAATTAGTAGCAACTCAAGTGCTTTCAAGTGGTGAATGAAAGTTCTTAGTGAAGCCTGAATTCCTTATAAACAAACATCAGGTTGGATTGGCTCGCTGAGGAGCAGCGATAAAAGTAAACACAGCATACCTCGACATGATACACTAGCACTTTTCTCCAGAAAGCAAGGAACAAAGGAAATGGTTAACCTCAGCGGACGTCACAAAGTTAAATGAACAGAGTGACCTTAGTGTTGCAGTCATCTTGATTCCAAATAAAAGATGAGAAACATGTTTTGAATTATGAGAAAATGCGTGAAAACACACACACACACACACATATATGTATATATATATATATATATATATATATATATATATATATATACACACACATATACTTAACTCAATCTTATTCAGATTTAAGAATTTACAAAAGCAATTACTATATTTTGTAGTTGCCCCGGTGCTTGCTAACTGGCATGTAGTTAAAAACTCTCTATGGACACATTTGTCCATGAATACGCCATAAGAGACAAGTGTAGTTTATGACCAGTGAAGCACACCTGGGGAAAGTCTATAAGGAACCCTGAAAATCCTCAGACAGATACTTTATTGGTCTCCAATGGCCCCAAAAAAGCCAAACAAGCACACTTCAGAGACCTATTACTCAGAATAAGACATTGCTAGGGCTGGAAGTAAGCTATCACTGTGGGCATTACATACATAATATACGTCCTGCTGAAAGATAAAGAAATTTTTAATAGAACATTTGTTCTAATAAGTAAGTGAAATGTGGATTTTTGATTTATCTCTCTTGGAATTTGGCTTAACAATGACCAAACTTTCCTTGCAAATATAGACACACATTTTACAGCTGACATTAACATATTTGAACATGCAAGAAAAAGCTTTACCTAATACCTAATTGTGTAATTGATGTTGTTTTCATCTTTCGGTGGACATATTTTGCTAAATTAAGTGAAACATTTCATAGATGTCTGTACAAGAACAAAAACTAGATTAAAGAAGAGTATAGTCCAACCTATGAATACTGGGAACTTATGTAATTACGAACTGATGAGTAGGAACATCAACATGTTCTCCAGCTTTAATGCTCGTGCAACCCAATGGTATGCTATGATAGTATGATCTATAGTTTGCTCTTATCATAATCTCTAAAGCTAAAAACACTGAAATATAAGGCTATAAAATTTTAGAGACTTATATTCTAAACTTCTGATTCTAGTCATGAATGTGATCTATATGTTGCTGTCCATATTAGAAACAAAGTTTGCATTGAATACTGCTCTTGCATGGCTTTACGGAGAAATTATTAACCACGAAACAGGTAGACTTTATCTAAGCTGTTTATACCCTAACAACCCCCTTCATAATAGCATTGAAATATAATTTTTTTTAAAATTATGAAACGGCTATTTTTGTATTTGTTTCTTTATTGTGCTCATGTTACTCATAAACGGCTCCATTATGAAAGCAGGGAAAAACAATTTCACCCTCTACAGTTGCTTGTCTTTTTTATCGATATAATTTTGCCAAGCCTCAGTAGTCTGAAATCGACTTAAAATAGAAGGCCCTCGTTCGCCATCAGCTTTTACCAAAACCCAAAAAGGTTTCATAATTTAATGTAAAAAAGTTACACAGTGGATAACTGCTTTCAGATGCCTTCCCCGCAAATGCAATAAGAATCAGAAAAAGGAATCAAAACATCTTGAAGTGGCACATTTTTGTCATTCAGCAGCAATTTTTTGGCAATGCACACAAAAGCACATTTTCACTTGATATAACAAATTGTGGGATCTGCTTATAGCTGTCACATCATTTTAAAATTTGCAATCAAGCACAGAAACAAATCTGAGTGTAAAGAGGGTTCTTCCTCAGTAGGTTTAGCAGATATTAATAACTGTTGTGATAATGAAGAGTAAGACTTTAGAATTTCTCTAGCATTCTGGTTTAACTATACAGCCTCACAGCAACACTACTAAATCTAAATTAGCTGCACCCTAAAATACCAATATGTTTGGTAATAAATTTTCACCACCCCTTTAATGGCAGCATTTGTCAGGGTTGCCCCAACTGTCTCGGACAGACTTCTGACTTGTGCAACCCAGAAATGTGGCACTCCCCGTCTCTTCCCCAGCTGCCCAGGTCAGCAAAGCACTACAGGCCAGGCCACTGATCAACAGGCTTGCAGTGGGTCTGGCCCACAAGGAGGCGAGGGGGGGCGGGGTGGGGGGGCGGCAGGTCATCAGTGGAACTTATGTTCACCACCAACCAACTCCCAATTGGTTAGAGTGCAAAATGCAGACATTATAGACATAACTGCCGCCTCTCAAACCCACCCCTCCAGGCAAACTCTCTGTCCTCCTCTCTGACTCACTTACCAAACCCCCACTAGTCCAACCACTGTGACATTTGTGAAGCCAGGAGTCCACATAACAAAAACACATTAGGCAAATGTCTGGGGTCAAACGTCTGTTTGAATTGGCCAGATGAAAGACACTTGGATTGGGTCTGTGCCATTCTCCTCAGTGACTAAATACAGTTACAAAAGAGGCACTGCTGTGCAAGCCAGCGGTTTGTCTAACAGAAAATGCTTCCACATTCAAGTTGCAGTGCCATATTTGCCAAGGGATGATACAAGAGCACAGATGAGGATTTAAGCCAGGGGCATTATCAATCAGCTATTTGTCCTAAATAAATAAACAGAAATAGCACAGACCGGAAAATAACTTATATTTAACCTACATCCACATTTGTTCTCAAAGAAACAAGTGCACGCAAACATAGCTTGGGTATTTCCAGTGATGAATGAGCACCGCCACTGGACACCAGCTTTCAGTAATTTTTAACTCCTCGACAGATTTAACAGCTGGGTTTATCTGCATACTCTGCACTTCGGTCAGCTGATGCGTAGATTATTCATTTATTTTATACAGGAGCAAGAAACACACTGAGCTCCACAATAGAGTTGTGAATACAGTTAACAAACAGCAGCTAGCTAGTGAAATATTTCCAGATTTTCAAAATAAGCAATGCATTAATTGTAGTTTCAGACAATGCAGGAGGAGCACTGACTCTTCTACTAATATATCACCTTAAAGTACTTCTAGGTGACTTCTGTGCATGTGTCTGGTACTTGTTGCTGCAGCCATCACGAGTAAGGGAGACAGCCTTTCATTTATTGTTTTTCTTAGAGTACTACTGCTGCACTATCAATATCCAGTAGACAGGAAGGGCTGTCTAAGTTACTTTACATATGAAAAAACAAAGATGGCACCGCCAGGAAAAGCGCTAACAGTTTAAACCAAGAAGAATCAACGAATACATAATTTACTGAAAAGTCAGTAAAGAGTTGAGATGCAGTTCATTTTCTACAGACACTGTGAACGAAATCATTAAAAGTCAATGATATGCCATGTTTGTTTCCTCTTGATGTGTTCAGAGCAGCAGTGGCCCCTCTAAAAGGTGACTTCCCTTATGAGGAAATGGAATTTGCAATGCACTCCACTCAGAACACTCTCCCTTTGTGCTTGTGAGAAAATATGTTCTCTGTCTCTCTCTTTTTTTTTCTTTTTTTTTTGGTATAACTGATTTAAAGAAAAACAATCTCAGAATTTACGCTTTTCTCTGTCAATATGGCTCGTGTTAGTGTGCAGTATTTCTGTGTATTTTAGTATCAACTTAAGTACCGTAACACCGCAATCCTATTGCCTTTAATTAAAAAAAAATACATTGTTGCAGGCAGAAGGTAAGGGTAAAAAGATACTTCTTGCAGAAAAAAATTGATTTGGTGTCTGCCTGTTTGCCTGTGCCAAGTTTTCTCTTATCCAAATGACTCAGACTGTGAAGTAACAGCTGGATTTAAATGGGAAAGCAACAAACCAGCTACGGCAGACATGTAACCAAAAGAATGGCATTAAAAGTGTGCAGTACCTGGAAATGTATATTGCCAGGTCAGATTAACGCAGTGTAAAAGGCTTTAAAGATGGCAGTAGTTGATTGTTAGTTGAATTAATGTATTGAGACTATAACCTACATAAATTCCTATTGATAATTCACCTGGTGCAAACGTCCATCTAACAAATATCCTCCCACTTTTATGGGAACTCAAAATAAGTGACCAAGTAGCAGTCTTATTTTTGCATTGCATATATGTAATCTAAATGGCAATGCTACAGATGATGAACTGATTTAAAAAAAAGAAATGCTGTCACGGACATAAAAAAAATTTGCAACAACATGCATATAAAGCAAACAACTGTACAATATTCACAGCCACAGCATTAACAGGACTTGTCTACTATTGTTTAGGTCTCCTTCGTGCCATCAAAAGTTCTTTGACTCGTTGCGGACATAAACAAAGGACCTCTGCAATTGTATTGTTGTGTCTGACACAAGGACACTGGCACCAAATCTTTTGGGTACTGTGAGCTGCAGTGGGAGAAAAGTGGAGGTGGGGGGGCCTTGGTGGATCGTGCTTGTTCCGAAACAATGTTTGAACAGAACGGGATCAGTAGAGTTTGAAGCTTCAGCTCTCGTTTGTACTCCTTGAGTTGTCTTTGAACAGATATGCTGGGCGTACTGTAGCACAGAGGGAGCCTGCTGCCATAGGTGCGTGCTGGTCTGCACAAATGTCTGGGACAGTACAATTCGTGGCTGATCTGTGTAAATGTCTCTGTGAGTTAAAACAAAACTAAGAAAAATGGTGTTACACTTCTCTAACAAGTGATATTATAGTGTTTTTTGCATGCTGTGTGTAAAGGCAGTGAAAGAGACAAGAGTAAAACTGGAGTTCAGCTTGCTACAGCTGCCAAATACCTTCAGGGAGATCTCTTCTTGAACTCTGTACATGGCACCTTTGAAAAATAATATACCTTTTCAAACCTGTGAATCAGAGATAAATTATCACTTTAATAATGAGGAATCCCTGATAAACCTTTTGATAGTCAAACATCACAAGGGGAAAGTATGATGAACTGCTAGTAACCTCTGATGATGAACACATGATTCATCAATACCAGCAGATCTGCATGTCTTTGCTAACAAAGCCACAACAAAGAAATTCTGGCCGACCGGGACTTTGCCTCTGACTCCAAAATAAACACTATTTGTTATAAGAAGCAGACAGAGGGAAAACCGGGATGAGAGTGTTAAGCCTTCTTCCTCTCAACTTTGTGACTCAGTTGCTGAAGCCCCAGGTGTTTTTTTGTTCTTAAACACATGTCAACTCTCAGACTATTAACACCAACATAAACTTTGCCTAAAATAAATAAATGAATAAAACTGTTAGCAATACTTTCTCTGCCTACTACTACCAACTAAACAGACATATAAATAGCTCAGCAGCCTACCATGGAAACAAACAACCGCAAAGGCTCGGATCAGTTACAGGAGTAGCAACTTTTTATAGGTCACAAAACTTCCAGTTGCCTAGGAAACAATGTGGAAGAACAGTGTGCTATTGGTTTCAGAACTGGTAATACTGGTCGGGGCAATTAGAAGGCCTATTTTGTTGAAGGAGGAGTATCAGAAGGCTGACTTTGAGTAATTGAAGGCTTTGGTCATTCAATGGGCATGGACTGTTCTGTTAAAGCCGCACCTGGGCTAAAACAATTTGAACAACTCACAATGGGAAGAAATGCCTGTTTATTCTGGTGCGAGCTGGTGCAAGTATCTGGTGGAAGATGGGAGAATGGTTTAACAAAAAGCAACTTTCTGAATATTGATTTAAATTGTTCATGCTGTAGCCGAGCTTATGTGGCAAACTGTGGATCTGCTTTGGGAAAATTTCAACCCGAAATACTGAGTGTCAAACTTTTATCTATAGTTACATCTAGAAATTCATTCTAGTTTAGATATACTGAGGGCAACAAAACCTTTAAAATGCAGGTATTTTTGACACAAAGTTGGTTAACACTATCTTTCTCTTGCATCTTCAAAAGGCATGAACTCTGGACCATTTCAGGAGAATCTAATCTACACATCATCCAAATTTGCACTTTCTCACATGTTGCAAACAATGGAAGATATCCCTCGTTATTTGCATTCTCCCCAATGAAATTACTCCATGTGGTTTAGGTTGTATCTGGGCAGACATGGACAGTTACCTGAAGCACTTACTCTACAAGATTTGGACATTAGCCTTTTGACATACAGCTTTGTGATTCTAGAAAGATTTGGGGCTGCAGTGCATGTATAAATACAGATCTAGATTCACAGCTGTGGCTCTCAGAGGAGCCTGGCCCATCCATTGCATGATGACTATGCAATTTACAAAATTACAAGCTAGCTGAAACCCTGCCCTAAAGAAGCCCCAGACTCTGCCTGAATTATTTATTAACTATTGATGAAGGCTGATAAATGCACCCCGCTCACCGTCCCAATGACATTCTTGTCTCCTGCCTTGAGCCACTTCTGGCACTTTGTCTGCCTGTATGTTCCCGTGATACAAAACGGTATCAAAAATGTGGATTTTGTTCATTTATAACACAAAAAGGCAGCTGTTTTCAGCAATGTATCATCTTACAGCTCTCAACTGTGCTGCTATCTCTGCAGCCGGGGGACCCAAATAAGTACATTACCAAGCCAGCTAATTACAGTTTCACACAGTGCGACAGTCGACAATCTTCCCCTATTCTGTTGGCCAGACACCAAAGCGTTCTAATGTGCTCACACAAGGGGAATCAACATGCCAATCTGATGGAGATATACAAACATCAACAGAGAACTACCGGCATAATTTTGATTACTTCCTTGCCTTAGGTATTAATATGAAATCCATCAAGCTTTGAGAAACAGAGGAAAACATTACTGTATATTTGAGGAAAGGAAAAGTGTTACTTTCTTTTCACAGTCTGGATAAATCTTTCAAAACACGTACAAATGCATGCAAAGACACTAGTACAATACTTAATACTACAGAAGAATTTTAGGGATATTAATTGACCAATAAATATGAACATTATCAAATGACATTTGAGCACTTGAGCAGCCCCTTTGACTGACCTCTGGGACTGGCTGTCCACATCTCCACCACCAATATCTCTAGCAGCTGCAGAGCACTTAATAAATTGCACCTTTAACAAAAGGAAAAGGTGATGAATTGAAAAATGTTTAGCCCTTTCATGCATTATTAATGCAGCCTCTCCCTCAAATCGGCCGCTGATAAATAATTAAAATTAATCTCCTTATGGGAGTTTTCATTATAGGATAATTTAATTAAATGAAAGCCCAAGGACCTCTGAGGGCCCTGAGTCACTAGGGCCCCATGCCCTACTCCTCTAATGGGTCGAGGACAGGAGATTGTCCTGGTAATGCACGGGAGCCCATACATTATTTAATAGATCCCACTAAGTAAGGACAGATCAATGATAACTTGTCATCTCATCAATGTGTTGAAAGCATTCCAGAGGCCACTGCAGAACAAATCCCAAAACTGAAAGAAAAGAATATCCGTGCACACACATAGAAAGTAAAACAGTTGCAAACACGTACACATTAATAGCAGCTATGGATATTCTCTAGTTGTGTCTGTGCATTTTACTGATGTGGTGGATCAAGGACGACGAGGTAAGATTGCTTCGGTACAAAAAGTTGAAAGGTGCAAGATATACACCTGATACAAACAATATCAGCATCAAATGGGAGCCTTTAAAGACGGTCTTGGTAAACAAGAGAAAAGACTACTGCAGAGGAAGAGGGGCCTTGTCTCGACTTCTGGAACACAGGCATCTAATTATTATACTGCACTGATCACAAAACATTATCAATGATGACGTACTCATCTAGCTCACACCACAAACAGCAATCCCACAACCAGTAAAGCAAATAGTACCTTTAATTTTAAATACAATATACTGCATAAACATGTATGGTAGAGTCACATTCATGTCTATCTGATAGGGCTTGACTTGTCTGTGATTAAGGATACCATTTGAAGTCATGGTGGAAAATCAACATAAATCTAGGATAGAAATAGCAACTCTTAAAAAGTACAGCTTGGTTTCTAATTATGCAGAGATCACATTGGGCACTAAAAAAGCTAAAGAAACCATACAGAGTCACTCAGAGTTTATTGAAACCTGAAGTTTTAGTAAGGAGTGGTGAAAATATGATTTTATTTTGCTTTTGCCAAAGCCAGGGCAGAGTGTCTTCCTAGCAAATAAACTGAAATTCCTTCTGGTTTAATAATAATTATGGAATATGTAATATTGGCAAAACTTGTTTCAACCCCCCCGGTATGTCCACTACATGTACACGTTTCTGCTAGTACAAGTTTTGTTGCAGTTTAAAAATGGTAAAATTCAAATTTCAAGATGGACCAAATGACTCAGAGTGCCAGATTTGACCCAGGGGCCAGATTCAATGATTAATACTGTAATACTTTAAAATAGGACTTACACAAATTAAATGAATGCAATTACTATTCTTAAAGCTTAGCGGGAAGTGCATGTATATGCACGCCATGTCTGGATTTAAAAGAGGAAATCTTTAACATAAATATTAGCATTTTGTGAAAACAACTGAGTAATTAGTTTAGGGGATAATAAGCTGGGGTAGGCACACAATGAAAGAAAGCATTCTGGCTTTAAAATGAATAAAAATTGATTGTGTCCCAATAAAAAACGAATTGCCAGAGTGTTAACTGGATTCCCCATAAACGTCTGTAGCAGTCCCTGGCCGCTTTATTGTGTGCTAATGCAATAGAGAACACTTAGCAATAAATGCTCCTCTCTGATGAGCTCACAGAGGCTTTCCAAGATGGCCTGATGAAATTGTAAAAATTAGATTTGAGCTAGCTGCTAATGACTCCTAAAACAAAGGAAACTCTCCAAATGGAATTAGCCTGCCCTCTTCTTCTCTAAATACATCATATGTAAATTACTGTCATTTGGAGAAATATGCTTGCCTGGAAGGTAAAGCCTTCATTAGAGATCTCAGTAGGTTTGGGACTCGAACAAGAACTCCTCTAGGACATTTAAAAAGTTTGAGTACTGAAAGAAGGTAAAGGTATTGTTCACTCATGGTAGCAAATCAGAATAATGACCAAAGAACTTATTTTTGATTATTTTAGTCAAACCTCATGGAATATTTTTCAGAGATGAGGACACAGTTATCTGCTCTGAGAAACAAACACAGCATATCTAAGTTTTCATTTATATAATCCTCATTTGCATATGGATTATCGTTAGTGAATTACTTCAATAATGCAGAACCACCAATGAAGTGTCTGCTCAGGTTATTCATTACAGTTTATTAAATAAATGGCTCCATGGTGGCAATGTCAGCTATTAGTTGCATGTTTATTTTAAGCTTTTTTCATTTGCCATCATGCAAGATTGTTTTCTTAATCATAATAAAGTTAATCCAATATTCAGTCTGACTTGCAGCAAGGACGTTGTTTTCTACTACTATTAATATCCAGATGATTGCAAAGTTGTCTTAAAGGTCTGTACAAGGAAGGCATAAATTTGCTTTTTAATATCAGAGTTATCTCATGCTTGAAGCTAACATGAAAATTAATTAAACAAACAATTAGCAAATGAATGAATCATCACTTTGCAGTCATTTGGGCATTAATGAGGTTATGCTTGAAAATACTTATTAATGAGCCTGTGAAAACCTGGACAAAAACAAAATTGTTTTTATTATCTCCCTGATCAAAAAGGTTTACAAACTGGTTACAATAGGCAACTCTGGAAAATTTCATAAGGAAAAACAGGGTATTTAGTAGTTACACAGCAGTGTTGTCTTTAATATGCTTAATCATCCATAAAACAGTATTTTTATACATGAGTGGTCATAGAGCTTGGTGTTGCATACACAACCTTACTGATGGGCAATAGTCAGTCGTGCAGCTCGGTTCTAAAATATTTACACAACTCAACCCAACAGTTATTTGCCTTTCTAACGAAGGCAGCACTTTACCACTCAGCAACCATTCACACTGCTCTGTACTGTTTGTACAAGACAACTTTGCAGGAATTACTTAACAATTAAACAGGATAGGTAGTGTTTGCCTGAGCTGGTCAATAGTTTCCTAATATAAACAGAGGGCTTTTGGACATTACTGTTGTGTATTCATACCAGGAAAGTAATTCACTTATCAGGGCGTTGTTCTCATTTAACCCTTGTTGAATCACCTGACTTTGTTGGTAGACTTGGTTTTAGATAAAACCTCCAATTATCAGACCTCACAGTGTGTCCTGAAATAAAATGTTTACATGTAACACCATGGAGTTACATGTAAACATGCATATCAATAATAAATTAAACATTAACGATTACTACTCATCTGCATGGAAAATACTAGCTGATTTCTAACTATGTTTTCTATTAATTTGATTGTGACTAAAAACAAGACATCTGTTTCTCTTTGTATTACTGTTTGCTGGACACATGTCTGTGCAACACTGAAGTTTGAGGCTCTTCTGGGGGAAACATATGGAGCAACAGCCAGACTGCAGCTGTGGGGTATTTCCACCATCCATAAGTGCCTACCTATTAATGGGCTTACAGAAACTCAAAATAATAACTTAGATCTGTCACACTGTTAAAATCTCTCTAATGCAGTCATTTTGTATCAAACCAAAAGCAGGCATGCAGATAGCAACAAAGCCAAAGGGTACAATACGCTCTAATGTCCCAAAATATTCACTCCACAAGATCCTAGACTAACACCCAAGAAGCCAGTGTAACGGATAACCATCATGTAAAAATAAAGGTTTACCAACCTTGCATCCGAAAATAAATAAACACTACCAAATTAAATTATCTAAATCCTCTATTTAATAAAAAATAAATAAATAAAAATGAAAAACAGAACATAAAAATCCCAACCGGTGATAAATGTCATAACTAAAAACATTGCCAGTGAACACAGTTCATTCCAAGTTAAAACTGTGTGAGGCAAATTTAAAAAGAAACGCAGAAATAAAATCAAGAAACGTTGCTACATTCTGTGGGTCTGAGCTTCTTTAAGATGGACTGAGACAAAACAAACAGGGAACATCTGTTTTGTAATAAATGCAAAGTAACTGTGATAATATGGCAGTGCTTAGTGCACGTGGGTAAACACATATCTGTGAAGGCACCATTAAAGCAATAACTAGTGGTTTAGTGTCAACCAGGCAATGTTTTTTGCAAGACCTTGCTCATTTTAGCAAGACACTGCCAAACCCATTCAATACATATTAAATTTGCATGGTTCCATTGCAAAATTGTCTGGGTTAAGTCTAAATTGACATGCCTGAAGATTAGACGTGTAATCCAGAGAAAACATCGGGCAGATGATGAAATAAAAAACTACAAAAAATGATCCTTTGAAATGTAAAGCAGCTGGAATCCTGTATGAAGGAAGAAAGGCTATAGCTTTCAAAACTACAGCAACTGCAGCTCCTGAACACGTAGATGTAGTTAATAGACAATGCTGAGAGAAGCAGCGATGCAAAACAATGTTAAACATGCCTCTTTTCCAAGTTTTTCTGAAATGCAGGCCCAGCAACCCACCTGTCGAGCTCAGGGAGATGTGTTTTATTCTGTTTTATTTTATTCTTTCTCTCTCTCTTGCACCCACTATGTCTGCATAAAAGTGGCGAGGGCTGCACCTAAATGCACTGTTTTGCAACAACAGCACATGTATTTTAAAAAAAAAATCTCAGTTTCAGTATATGACACATAGCCTTTATTCTATTAATTACATATACTAGAGTTTAAATGATTCGCAAATCATTACATTATGATTTTAGACACCATTGACTTACAATATGTGCTGAAATTCATATCTTATCAATCATATCAATGTTCTTTAAGGAGCGGATTACAGTAATTGAAAGTCCATACTGTGACAGAAATAACTGTTCTCACACAGGGGCTAGACCCACTGGTGCCTTTTGCTGTCTGTTGGCAAGAACTAAATATATTTTCTGCATTCTGAATGGCATTCCACTCTAACGCATATGTGCCAGTAGTTAACAGTGGATGAGAATAAATAGCTTTCTTAGCCAAGCTTTGAGACATGTAAAAGATGGGTGTTAATGTCTGACATGTACGCAAATTATCTGTAGCGATATTTAATATCTTTAAGCATATAAGCAGTTGCAAAGAAGTATTTTGTATCAATATCTTTGCATTCATATATTTTTCCATTAATAACAAGACAGATACACTAAAACTTATAGAAAATGACAGCGTAATAACCCTTCTGGCAGCGTATCAGGGCCTAATTTCTAGGGATCATAACAGTAAGCCAGAATTATGTCACCCGGACCACCTGTTCCCTGAAAACGTCACTGGTTTTAAGTAGTTCCGGCATGCATCCAAAATGTGAACTTCTGAACCACAGTGCTTACTTCTCATTTGTGCAGAAGCAGGAGGCAGCAGTGTGTAGCAACAGGCACTCTAATTTCGTGGCAGTAGAGGGAAGGTTTACATAAGAGACGTGCTGTTCTGTGGCTGTCACTCAACCTGCGTCTGAATGGCAAACACTAGAATGAAGCCGATGCTGTTTCATGTCACCTGAAGGCTAATAAGAGATTAAACATCAGCAGCCAAAATGCTAATTATTGCTCAGTAGCCACGCAACATATCCAACAAACCCATACCTTTGGAAATGTTCCATTAAAAGTATCAATTTTTATTATAAGACTATTCAGGATATTTTTTTTTTACAAAGAGAGCATGCACATTAAAAATATATCTGATGTTTACTTGCATGATGAATGCTTTAAATATCAATATTAAAGAAGACTACAGAAATAAGACTTTTCTCTGCTTAGAGAAAAGGCAAAATGTTCTGAGTTGCACTGGAAGCGAAGCATGAACACACTGTATATTTCTTTTGGACTGGGGTTCTAAAATAGCTGTGCAAGCATTTGTGGACCACACACAGCTGCTGGTGCTGGGGTTCTGCTCACATCATTGGAGTTTATGCCAATTAGCTGTTAAGACTATTTGCAGGGTGTTGGTCATAAATGAAAATAGATGGTACATCCTTCAAAGCTACTCACCAACCACTGTGCTTGGTATGACTGGCAATAAACATGTACATGTATTTATAAAGGTTTAAAAGATATAAATAAAAATAGAGGCAAATCACTTACAGTTTTTTTTAAAGCAGCTAAGTTTTTTTTATTACTACTTTATTCCTGCTGCGAAAATACAACACAAAATACTACAAAAATACAACTATGAGGGTTTTATGAAACACCTAAAATATAAGAGGGGCCATGGGGGAACTGGATTAGCCGCACAGGACTGTTAAGTGAAATGGCCTTACTGAGGAAACCAGCCCAGCAGTGGACACTTACAGGGAGCAGGGCCATCATACTGTGTTGGTCTTGATGAAATCCACCCGCACAAAGGCCAGGATGCTGACAGTAGAGCTCAACGTAGTCGAAGTTTTTCCAAGGCTGAACAGCCTAGTCATTACCTCTACAAAAGGTTGATAAACGACAGATAAGGTGCCACACAGAGTGCATCTCAGCACTGTGGAATACAGCAAGTCATTCAGTTTGTGGACAAACAGCACAGACACTGGCAAGCAGGCAGAAGAGGGCACTGTTTTCAACACTGTTACATAGAGTACACAGAGTACAGTACAATGATAAAGGCATCACTGAACAAATTCACCTAGAGTTAATTTTTTTTTAAATTTATATTATTTTTTCCAAATTCACATCTTTCTGCAGTGTTAAATTTGATGCATTCAAACATGCTTTTCTTATCAAGGCAGCCACTGTCTGTCCTGTGACCAGAAAGAAAAGTAGCCCTGTACGCGCTCCATTTGCTCCACGTGTTAAGGTGTCTATTATGTGTGAAACAAGCTATTTTTCTTTAGCTGTGCCTTTTTGACTCTGATGACATAATGCTGTGGGGAGAGCTGGTACTCGGGAAACGCTCCGCTCCTACTTTTATACACCTATTTAAGAACAGCAGCCTTTCACACCAAGTTCAGCAGGAAGAAGCAGTAAAATTAAATGGGAAAGGCCTACAGTATTTCATAATTAATAGGCAGCAGTGAGAGGAGAACAGTCCACGTTGACGTAAAAAGATCAACAACATATAAAAGTGATCATTCATTCTCCAGAAAATCACAGACAAAAAAACCCCAGTGCCCTATGTTGTTCCTTTAAAAAAAAGAAACCAAAATCATAACAAATTTGAAATACGTGCCAAGCTTTTTAAAATCTTTGATTGCTTTACTTTATTTGGCAGTCCTACAGAGCCTCTACTCTCCTTGCCTATATGATCTAATTTGTTACTGAGGTGGTCCCCAGCTCGTACCTGGTCACCACCTGCAAGCAGTACTGTAAATTACTTGGTGGGCTTAATTGCCCATGTCCGCTGTGTTACTATAAACTACTAGCACTGTGCTAACTCTATTGTCAGGTACTTAATCAAGGCCACCAGATTTATTTCCATGCACTAACTCTGGGGACAACTGCAAGCAGGTCTGAGTAATTGGATTTTTTTTTTTTTTTTGCATCTAAAATTAACCACCTATTCTTAGCGAGAACTGGAGTTTGGAAATGATAACAATAATGATATCAACCAAAACCATATGAGGCCTTGCTTTTCATACTGGGAGCTGCATTATGCACAATAGAGCCAGATGTTGCTCGCACTGACCTTACCTGGGGGGGTATGGTGCCATTATGCCAATCACACACTGCAGCACTTTAAGTCACAGACCTAAGTTGGACTGGAGAAACTCAATTATTCAGGTTCTTACCTCACACATACAAAGCAGTAGCAATGGGTATTGAGTTTAGCTTAGTTCTTCCAGCATTCACTTAAGGCAGCAAAGTACAAGAAAGAAATGAACAACCACGCATGAACTTGGACACATTTCCAAGTAAAACTGCTGTTTTTACTAAAATCCTTTGACAAACTATTTCAGTAAAAAGATAGCAAGACAGGCAGATATTGATTCAACAAAGATACTTTTTTCTCTCTTCCTGTGAACACAAACAAATAACTGTTACAACGTTAAAATATACACATACAGATTTAATTAGGCCAGTTGACTAATACGGGTTACATTACACTTCAAGAAGTTAGCAAGTGACTCCAGCGCATATGGGAAAGAACAAAAAACCCCAAAACACAAACAAAAAACGTTTTCAACATAAAGTAAAATAAATTAAATGCTAACAATTTCATTAGGATGTGCTATATGAATTACATACATTTAGCCTCTAAAAAAATTTATATGTTTTCCCATTTCAGTTTCTTTCATTAAGTGACTGCACATAGTAGTGTGTAATATAACTCCTTTTAGTCAGTGCAGTAGACGAAGCAGCGGAGGGCGAGAGAAGAGTGAGCACTGGGCAAGCAGAGTGGATGTGGTCTATGTAGGGATGTCAGAAGCATAATGGGGAGCTGAGTCATAGGTTATAAAAAGCTGTCATTAGGGATTTCTGTCCTCAGCAGCTCATCACACAGGACCTGTGAATTATTTATTACTCTGGAAACTCAAGTGCCCCTTTACTCCACGCCGCTTGGTTTACTGCACTTCCCTTTTCTTGGGCTTGTTAAATAAAAGCATACCATTTAGGTGCTGTTATTAAAGTCTTTAATAGGATAGAGTATAAAAACAGAAATTAATTTTATTAATGTGACTATTTTGCTGATTTTATATAATGGATATAATAAATTACTGCCCGTGCATGCTCTTAATGAGAACATTTATTTACAATTAAAGTGTTTGGATTATTAGGATGTGCCCTGTATTTGTTCTGCCCTCGGTCCAAATGACCACCTAATTAGCACTAATGCAATGCATTAATAAGGGTGATTGTTATTAGATCTGTTTTTTCTTTTTTAAATAAATCACAGGACAATCCCACCAGCAAAAAGTCTGTAGTCTTGAAAAGGAATGGAACGAATGGAAACATGACAACCAGGCATCTCACATTAAGTTACATTTTCTTTTTTTTAATATATGTCAAACTTTTTAAGCCATGAAGTAACATATACCATCGGCAGCATAGTCCAGAAATGACTTTTTTTAAAAAAGAAGGAAAATCTACTGCCCCGCTAAATCAGTCTCACTTAATTTTTTCCCCTTGGTTTTTGATAGCAAAGTCAATGCATATCAGCTCAGGCATTTTTCCTCACTTTGTTTTGTTCTTGGTATATGAAAATGGTTAAAAATCCCATGGGTCAGTGAAAATGATCCCTCCACTCCAGTCGCCTGCTCTAAGTCAGCCAAAACATTCCAGACTTCAAAAGACGGCTTTGCCTACCAGGGCCATTTCAGTGTCCCAACCTCCACGGCCCAGGAGGACTTGGTTATTTGGATAAATTAATTTCTGGAGTCTGCCTGAGTTGCAAAAACAACCTCCCGCCTGACAGCAAATTAGTCTAACAGAAAAAAATAGAAAATATATAAGGTTAAAGAGAACACCCACTTTTTTTTTCTTTTTTTTGCTCGTTTACTGACAGCTCTGTTGCACTCATGCTTTTACATGTTTCTGGAAATTTTTAATAAAAGAACAGAAAATATTGTTGAAGATATCTGTAAACCTATCTGCTGGCAGGTGAAGAGTTTCAACAGTCAGCATCAGCACAGAGGCTGTAAAGCATTCTGTGTACAGTACACAGCTGGCAGGCTGTATACCATAAAACAGACTCATGTAAAACTTTAACAACTGTCAGTGGTATTGAAAAAAAACCGATATAAAACTGAAATCTGCCGAAGCCTCAAACATTTGTAAAAGAGAATAATATAAACCTGAGAACACAGACTGTGAAAATGGGGGAGGAAAACGGTTACGGAGGAAAAATTATGCAAACAGATGAAGACAATCCAGAATTAATGGTCCGCAACATTTTCAGGCACTCAAAGAGCTGTCCAAGGACACCATGGGGGAGACTGCATGGCCCCAGTAATAGGAGGAGCATGTAACTTCAAAAGTAAGGAGAACAGACTGGAGAACTTTCCTCTGAAGTCAAGTCTTAAAGAAAACGTGAAGCATATGTACAGTACAGTAGGGAATCTAGTACATGTGTGAATGAAAATTGTTCTCCTCATTGCTGCAGACATGATACATTGCAGTATTTCTACTGCACAGCCACACTTTAAAAAAGTGATGGATTTCTGAGCTCAGATCTTTGGGTTGCAGCTGTTCCACCTCAGGCCACTGAGGATACACACACACACACACACACACACACACACACACACACACACACACACACACACACACACAACAGAAAAGAAAAGAAATTGGGTCAAAACAAAACAAGATATTCCACAATTTCAATAAATGTGTCCATAAAATACGGTATTCAGAGGATGTGAGATCACCCTATGAAATATAAAAAGCTATAAAAAGTATTGACCACAAGTCACAATAAATATGTCATTTACAATGTTGTGGATTTTGACCATGTTCCAGACCCCTGTTATAATAGATGATATTTCTGAAGGGCAGTCCACGGAAAGGAACATTAAACTGTGGCTTTGTCAAATGACGTAATCAGAATGAGAAGACTATTACAGAATAATCTTATAACAATGAATCAATTAATCAAAAGGAATGGCAGCTATTTTGATAACAGGTTGATTGTTTTAATTAATTAGGATATTTTGAAGCAAAAAATACCAAATGCTACTTCTTTTTTATTATTTCATATGTGAGGATTTGCTGCTTTTCTTCAACTAAATATTGAGTGTTTAACTCTGTATTGGTTCAAACTTTTTTACCACATCGTAAATGATGTTAATGCTGTTTAACAATGTTTAAGGTTTAACCATAAAAATAAAATAAAACCAAGTTTGGAAATAAATGGATGCTCATGTCTGTGCACTGAAGGCTAAAATACAACAAAACATCTAAAATTCAGGATACTGATGAAGAAATTCAGCTTGATTATGAACATCAAGAGCCTGCACGCATGACACTGACTGGTGGGAATCAGGGAACCACCGCTTTGACATAACCTACACTTCTGTCTTGCTGATGTGATTCAGCCATACATCACAAAAACTCTGAAGCAGAAGAAAATGAAGACAAACTGTATCATACAGGAATGGGGGAAACAGAGGGGGAACACAATCTTTCCAAGGACTTTTGGTCTGAGGGAAGAACACCATGCATACTTGAGCCAATCCAACATACACTAAGTGAGGAGAAAATGTCCATTTTTAACCTGTTATCCATCACTGTCAAATGCGGTGTACGGTTAAAAAAAGGGGGGAAATAATTAAGCAGAAAAATGACTGCAGTCTGGGGCAGAATGGATGAGAGCGAAACTCAGGTACAGCTCCTGTCAACTTGAGCAAATGATATTTTGACAAATGTCTCTTACGCAACTGGTACGTAGATCACTGCATTTCTGGGTGTAAAAACACGTTTTTATATATGTTATTGAGGTGAGTCAACACATGTAATGAATCACAGTGTAGTGCAGGGGCAGGCATAGGTCTTCTTTATTGCAAAATGTGGCTTGGTGCTGCTTTTTTTATAAATTCAATTAAAAAAGTTCTAAAGTGTTCATACTCATTGACGCATTGTCAATTTTACAGAACGATAAACCGCTTGAAATAAAATAAATTTAAAGAAAACTTCAAAACACTGAATTGCAATTAAAATGTTTACAATGACGTAACTAAAATAAACAAACCGATTCACAGTCACCCTAAAAGAAAAAGCCGCAGTTTAGGGAGCTTTAATTTCTCACTGAGCACCGATCCTTCCGCAGCTTAGACTAGCGCTGTGATTCAGAGGACTGTGAGGCTGCCCCGCTGGAAGTAACCCCGCTGTCCCCGCCCATTCTGGAAATGGCTCAATATCACGCTGTCAAATTCGCCACACAAGTCAAACAAATACTGAACAACTGCGCAGAAATGGCCAACAGAACAAAGACAAAAGGCGAAACGAGTGGTTTGACTGCTGCCTACCTTGCTGTTATGTACCGCCGCTGTCACCACATGCAACAAGTATCCATGTCCATAAAGATTAACGCCAGAGTCGGCTGGCCCGTCAACTTTTTTTCTTTCTTTTGCTGGCTGGAAAATAGGGAGGGGGTTTTAATCACGTAAAAATGCTTATCATTGTCCGTCATTAAAGCTAAACGTTTTCATGGCAGCGGAGTCGGAAGGTTCCAGTGAATTGGCAAGATATCCGCATGCGTCTGTACGCGAGCGCTGCTCGCTGGTATCAAATGTGGCAGGCACGAGGAAAGCTTACCCAGGGTATAATTCACTTCACTTTTGGCTTCAACAAGAGGCTGTTACTTGTCGGTGTCATATAATTTAATATATATATTTTTAACCGCAGTTATTGTCAGTAAGATTAGCCCACACCACCATTTTGGTTTGATAGCATAGTTTTATAATTAGTCAGAAAAGTCAGAAAATCATTCAATTGCCTTTTGAAAAAAAATCCACTTTTTTAAATGACATTTGCTCTGGTGAGTCATAATATGATTATTTGTAGATACAGTAATCCTTATGTCTCACAATTTTTGGATATGAATTAGAGCGCCACCTACGGGAGCCATTGTTTAGTTATCGTTTTTTGGCTGTTAATGTGTGTATGAATGCTTCCTGTTTTTTTCCCCTTTTTTAGCATTTTAGTATAGCATAGTTTTAGACGATGACGAGGAGGAAATAAGAACAACAAATTGTGTTTATGAGGATTTCTTTTCAAACTGATTTATGCTCTTTTCTTCTGATATTGTTCCTTTCAAGGCTTGTAAAACAAGTCCAACTGAGTAATCTATAGAGGATGTATACACTATAACAAGAATACATATCAAGGGGGCCACCTGTAAAAACAAACAAACAACAACTTTATTGTATAAACTACTAGGATAAATTCTAGAAACATCTGTAATGTAAATTAATAATTATAAATTTGCTCTTTATTCTGTTTGTGTTGCTGCAGTTTTCACTTTTAATTGAGTGTTACAAAATTCCAGTTCACTGGCAATATTAGGAATATGTTTTTCTTGCACTATAAAAACAGTTTCAGTTTGAAACAGCAGCTGAATGAATGCGGCATTCATTCTTGCGTGAAAAGCCTCCATATAGTAAAGCGATTGTCATTCTGCTACTTTGATAATATCAAGTAATTGAGCTAGATGATTGGATGGACAGCCTCTAACAGCCTTCAGCAATACATCACAAGACAATTCTGATGATTTGTTGCATCAATTGACTGTTCACATAATCTCATTTGGGCCTGAAAATGCACTCATCCAAAGGTTCCAGTCCAGGCCTTCATTTTAGCACAGCAGCCAACACACCTTCAGATAAAGGGATGCGAGTGGATGAGAGAGTGCCACATATCCTTGAGAGCATTTTTTAATTTCTTGGTGCTCCATCTGTTGAAATGATAAAGTGCAGCTATAATGGAGTGCAACAAGATTAAATTAATCAGGTTTGTCCATTATACCGCCACAGGCTCTTCACAGATGATTGCAATTTTCTCTGTCAGGCCCATTATTGTGAGATTTGTTTAGTGGGTTGATGCAATTAAAATGGACTTAATGTAAATTTAACAATACAAATAACACTTCTGTCTGTGTATGTTTAAGAGGGGTGCGGCTGGAGGGTCCTGAAGTGCAATGGTAAACACCCACTGTAACCATTTTTAACTTCAAACAAACCAGGGTGCTATTTGATTAGCGTGGACTCCGTGATCAATAACTATGTTTCATGTTTTCATGTTCTCTGTGATGTCAAAGGATCCGGTTGCACAGACCACCCTTGTCTGGACATCAGCTGTAAGGAACACAACACCTTCCAGAGGCATATCATGATGCCCATAGATCATTAGAACCTGGAGAGAGGGGAGTTTAATGGAGTCACTCTGATGAAAGCATATAAAGTGAACGCCTTCAGTCTTGCGTATGAATCTCAGGGCTCAGTACAGTAGGTGAGGCCGACTTGAGAGAATTTTATTAATTTTTCCTGGAGCTGATCTAATATCTTCCTGATTGGTTGCTTCCTTCTGCTGGATCAGGTCACTGCCATGGGACAAAGCTTACAGGATGTGTACTTAACAGGAGGAGATCTCGGCCTAGCGCCACAAAGCTCCCACCGCCACTTAAACGCAGGAATGGCGGAACTGTCACGCTAAAAACGTCAGATGCTTTTTATTCTCAGCACCTCTATAATTTTTGATTTACGCAAGACTGTAAAATATAACAATGCACCCGTGCTTTGTCTTCACGGGGACACTCTCCTGCACATTTGAGGACCCGTCTTTGAGGGTTTTTTTGGTGCAACCTCATTTTTGTGAGACAGTTTTCATGGATCCATCTAGAACCGCACGTCAGCCACATCTGTTTTAAGTGATTTCATTGGACGCGAGGCGGTTGAGGTTAGGTCTATTGTGACTAAATGAAGAATTACCATAACCAATCAGACAATGTACTTTATTACATTATATGCAGCATTTCATTTTGAGGTCAGGTGTTTTGTATTATTCTCCTATCAGATTACACGTAAAGTGAAATAACCTACACCTGAAGAAAAGCACACATTTTCTTGATTTTTGTTTTTCTGTCTTCTGTCCTTTAAGCACACAATGAAATTTATAGTACCCCGAGTGCCACCCAGGTAACCTGAGGAGGTATGCGCCAGTGTGTTTGTTGGAGGCACCTACCTTTCACACGAGGTGCATTCCAGTGGTCTTGGCAGGCCGACAACAAGTCAATCAATCACACTGTGCGCAGCAGTAATTCAGTAGGTGTCACACTATCTCTTTTGTTAGCCACAGGACGGCAGGGGGAGTTCACAGAAGGAAGAAACAACAAAATGCCTTTTTGGAAATCTCCCAAAATCAGATTATGGAACAAACCCTGCAGTTTGTATAAATAACTGAACAGAGTAACAATTTATGCACAGTTTAGGACAGCAATGCATTTTTATGCTTTAAAACTAAGGAATGTGGTGCATGGTTTCTATGGGTACTGCTAATATATGGTAGTCACTATTCAAATTGAAGATCCAATCACTGAATTCCCTTTTTGAGCCTGCATGCTTCAGCTTCAGATCATAAATTGTGCCTTTAGAGGAGAGGCTTTTCAACCACCCATGCAAAAGTACTCCAGAAAGAGTAATTAATTGCCATCGGCAAATTTGTATATGTTGGACTTGAACGGCCTCCAAATATAAAAAATATATATATAAACAACCCAAATACTTTGATTCATGGCTCTGGTGTCTGATATGGCTTCGATGTAAAAGCTGTTCATTTGCCAAATCAAATACCCCTGCTAGTATGCAAAAAAAAAGCGCAGTTCAATCTGCCTTCTATCAGAGGCGTTATTTGAGAAGACGCGTGCCCGGGGTTTGAAAGCACAGTGCCAAATAATGAGCTGTCTGTTCCAAAAAAACATTCAAGGCAAACATACAAGCACTGGCATCAAATGCCAGAATCTTCCACAGAAAGAGCTTACAAAGCAGCGGTCCAGTGGAAGAACATAAAGTAAGGGAAACTTGCTGTCAGGGGAAATCCTCCAAAACTGTTTGGTACAAATATTTGGTATGTTCGGATTCTTTTTAATATGTCATAAAGTAAACGAGCAACAAATGCCAAATCTTCTCCCTCCTTATTTACTCCTTGATTGTTGATGAGACATCCTTTTTAAATTAAACAAGGATCTCTTAAACTTTGCCAAAGCTGGCAGAGTTTCATCATATAGAGATGAAACTTCACCAAGAGAGATATGTTACCCTATTTGAATTATCACTTTGCCTTGAGTCTTTTTGGCTTCTAGTAGAAAACACATTTGGAAGAAATAATGTACTTGAAGGTTAAAAATGTCATAAGGAATTCCAGAGAGTGGTTACCTTATTGACTCTCCTTGGATATAATATGATTCCACTGATGTGCTATTCTTAAATCTCACTCCTTTCCTTTATGCAGACACCATTTTCCTCCAGGTTTGCCTTACAAACTGTGCTGCTAATACAATAACTGGTAAATTCCAAGAATAGTCGCTTATTGGTCCTACCATGGCCAGAAGGTTGCATTTCATGATTATATTATAATTTTCTTTTGAGTGGGAAATGCATCTTTTCTCTTTTTTTGACAAAAAAAGACCACAGACATATGGTGGGACTGACTTAATCATATCAACTTTTTACTTTGGGTGTACTGAAAACATCTATATCCGAAACTGGGAAAAATGCTGGCTAGAAATGTGCCTCATAGCAATAGGTCAGCAATAGGTGTGGCTGAGTCCTGCAGACGGATAGTGATCATGTGGATTAAACTGCATTTAGCCACACTTGTCTCATGGGATTTTCCTTGGCTACATGCAAGCAGACACTGAGCCAAGGCCCAGCTCAGTATTTTGACAGCAGAGCCAGAAAAAACAAAAGTGTTTTGCTTTTCCCGTTGAAAAAAAAAGTGAGAGAGAAAGAAAGGAAGATGTAGTGGAGAGAAACAGTAGTCCCTCAGCCACTGCCTTACTCAATCCATATGCAAGGCTTAGAGGCAGGAAATACCCACAATTCAGTGTAATCAGGGGTAGAGGCCGCCTACCCCATTGGAAAGGACCTGGTGGAACTGATTGGGCACCATTAAGGCAAGCAAGGGCTGAATATGCATCACTCTGAAATGTTTCATTTTCATGTACAGTCTAAGTAATGAAAGGGAACACGATGTATCTCCTATGAAACTTAAAGCAGAAATGGACCAGTGAAAGAGTTTGCCGTGTTTTTTCGGTTCACCTCTAATAGCGCAGTGTCACTCTGCTGTCAAATGCCTGTGAGATCTATTTTCTTTCCTTTAGAATGACACATTTCCAAGTTGCAAATCCTTAACTCCAGCACACTGCTGCCTGCTCGCTTTGAATTACAAAGGCGCGTTTGTATTTTGCTCAGTTGCGTTGATTATTCACAAAAAAGTGATTCTTTTCCTCCGATCACAAACAGGACTTCAGCAGCAAATGATAACATGCTTTCCTAGGAAGTCAACAGTTGTTTGACAGACTGGTGGGTTTGTTTCATGATGAGGGAGAACTTCTGGCATGTTAAACCATAATAACACTCCCCCCGCAAACTAGCGTGCTAGACTCAGCCCCTGCGTCAGAACCAGAGCGGGGTTTCCCAGCTATATACAAACGGATGCCGACTGAGTTGTTGCCTGTGCTGCTTGACATTCATGGAATCTGAGGAGTCTGCATGTTTACTGATAGTTAGTTTTGGTTTTTCCCTTTTGAGAAAAAAATGAGGAGGCTGGAGGAAACAAGGAAAGCGACAGCTGATGTGGTTAGGTCGAAGGGAATGAACATCTGCCTTTGATTTAATGAGTGGGCCCAATAAAGAGCCGTGGTGCTGGTGCAAAATCTGCCTTCCTCCGATTCTCTGTCTCCTCCTAGATTCTCCCTCAGACTTTTTCTCACTCTTTCTCTTTATTCAAAGACCATCATAGCCACCACATGACTCTGTACTTTACGATTTCTTGATTCTTCTCCTTACTGTTCATGTCAGTAATTTGCGAGCCACTGACAGCCCAATAAAAGACAACAACAACAACAAAAAAAACCAACCCCAAATCGAACATTGGTCTATACCAGTCTGAGTTGGACGGAGCAAGAGCAGTTAAATCCTTGATTTGTACCTCTCAAAACTCTCACAAGTCCCCTGTGCCCCTCCACCCCCACTCCCCACCTCCCACACAATTCCCAGTTCAACAGAGCTCCCAATATGAGGCGCGTCTGGTCTACTGTGACAGCATATGGTTATCCACTCAAGGTGTCCGGAGGCACTCATTCTTCATACACTGCCGGCCTTATTCAGTCAAAGCGGGTACCGCATTCAAAAAGCAAAGAACCTGTCCAACATTGCAACATTAAGAAAAACAAGTTCATATATCTGGCAAGAAAAGGTGTATTTTTCATTTGTTATGTTGATATGGTAAATTGGATTTAACAGTTTCTCCTACTTTCTCTCTCACTGCACAATCAAAGTAGCTCCCCCCCCTCCCTTTTTAGCAGTTTGGTTCGTCTGGCAAAAACAGATCCTCGCTGAATGCAAGTGAAGAGTAAACACACCAAATTAGACACCGATTACATCATATTTTTTAAAATGGGGGCTACAATGGCATCGTGTGAAGTTTTATGAATGCTGTCAGTTGCCTTAGGAAAAAAAAAACAGTCACCATGACAATTATGTTTACTTTAAGTAAACATTTTCCCTGTTAAATGCACAATTCCTTAAGTGCTTAGCAACTCTGCACAGATGCTTGTACTGTAAACATAGTGAGTATTAGAATGGCATGAACCCAGATATGAAGAAAGGTCTGCAGCCACTTACCACCTACACTACTTTGCTTTTTTATTTGTAATATCTAAGATTTACAGTGAAGCTAATTTTGCTCCATTTTAATGTGTTCCCCTTGGCAGATTTGACATACACCATATGTCCCCTGATTGAAAGATAGATATATGCAGCATTTCTTGTATTGCATGGCGACACAGGCAGGCATGATGGAGACATAGGCTTGGAGTGATAGCATCTCTGAAAGGCAGCTCCCCTGTGTTAATGGGGGAGTTATCCTATTAGAGCCCCTCCTGTGCTCCACTCCTTTTCTGCAGGAGAGCACCCATCACTGCCTGGTCTGTCCTGCACAGGGTAAGAGGCTAATGGCCTCAGCTGCACACAGTGCTGCCCTCTCCTCCCTCTCTTTATCAGCCTCTTGTCTAACAGTCTCTGTCTCTCTCATTGTTTCTTCATCTCTTCTTCCTCACTCATGATTCCCAGGATCGATAACTCTCGACCGGTGCCCTTACACTTCCCTCTCAACATGTTGGTCCATAAATCACCCCTCGCTCTTCTCCGGCAGGAAGGATGCCTCGGCTAGAAAGCATCTCAGGCAATCTCGGGTCAGGTGAAGAGGTGAGGACAGCTTAACGGACTGTCCCCAATAACACGCCGTCTTCTATTGTTTTCACAAAAGAGGTTTTTTTTTTTCCTTTGGTCCTGAGCCACAGGATGGGCGGGGAAATAAATTAGGAAGCCATACTAAGGTGTTACCCAAGACTTTGAACACATACTGACTTTTCACAGAAAGACATGTGAGCTATTTGTGCAGCTTTAATGCATGCTCAGACATAAACAGCCTGAGGTAAAACTGATGTGGGTTATTTTTTTAATAAGGTATGTTGATTTTTTGTTGTACAAAAAGAAAATTTACCTTAATGACCTGAGAAAATAATTGATTAAAATGTAATTAAAAAAAAAAACTGTATGCAGCAGCTACAGTGTTGTAAAAAAAAAAAGATTTTCCCCTTTCTTGATTTTTGCAAATTTAGATCATATTAGACAAATATAACCTGCTAAAATACAAAACACAGTTTTTAAATGATGATTTTATTTATTAAATGAAGCAAGCTATCCAAATCTACCTGGTCCTGTGTGGAAAACGTAATTGCACCCTAAGCATAATAACTGGTTGTGCCACCCTTGGCAGCGAGAACTGCAATCAAGCATTTCCAGTAAATGGCAATGAGTCTTTCACATCACTGTGGAGGAATTTTGGCCCACTCCTCTGTGCAGAATTGTTTTAATTCAGATACATTGGAGGGTTTTCGAGCATGGACGGACTGTTTAAGGTCATTATTGGCCATTCAGAGATGGACTTGCTGGTGGTCCTGCTGCATAACCCGGGTGTGCTTGAGCTTTACCATCAATTACAACAAGTCGTCCAAATCCTGAAGCAGCAAAACAGCCCCAGACCATCATATTACCAACACCATGTTTGATTGCTGGTATGCGCTCTTTCTGAAATGTTCTGTTAGTTGTGTGCCAGACGGGACTCAAACGCTCAACAAAATACAACGTTTGTTTCATCAGTCCACAGAATGTTTTTCCAGAAGTCTTGGTGATCATCAGGACTTAATTTATAGCAAATAAAATCTCTTTTTTATTGTTGAATCATGAACTCAGACCCTAAACTGACACAAGTGAAGATTGCAGTTCTTTAGGTAATGCTCTGAGTTATTTTGTGACCTCCTGGATGAGATGTTTCTGCACTTTTAGAGTGCTGGCCATTCCTGGGAAGGTTCTCTGCTGTTAAAATATACTCCATTTGTGGGTAATGGCTGCCAGTGTGGTTCACTGGAGTCCCAAAGCTTTAGAAATGGCTTTGTGATCCTTTCCAGACTAATACATGTCAAATACTTTGATTCTCTGCTGTTTCTTTAGATTGTAGCATAATGTGTTGCTTTTTGAGATCTTTTAGCCCACTTCACTTTGTAAGACAGGTTCTATTTAAGCGATTTCTTGATTCAACTGGCCTGGCAGTAATCAGGCCTCTGTGGCTTGTAAAAGTGTTCCAGAAAATCTGGTAAATCACCCTTAATTCATGATTTATCAAGAGTGGCAATCACTTTTTCACACAGAGCCAGGCAGGTTTAGATATCTTTTTTTCACTTAATAAATGAAATTATCTTATAAAACCTGCAAAACACAGGTTAACTTTGTCTAATATTAACATTTATTTGATGATCTACAAAAATGCAAGTGTAAAAAATATGAAATAAAAAACAAAACAAAACAAAACTAAGCAATCAGGCAGAGACAATTACTTTTGCAGCTGTTCCCTTACCACAGCAGGTAGTTCCACATGGCACGGCAGGGTTTTTACACTAGTTGCCCTTCCTGATGCATCTAGAACTGAAGCAGAGTTCTTTCATTTAATAGGTGAACATGGAAACCACTACTCTATGGAGCTTTGTCTATATAGCGCTGCTTATAAATACACATTTTGTGGTGACACACATGATTAATAGAGGATCAACAACTTTCAGTACCACCTCGTAAGGGGCAACCTCCACTAGGGTTTAAATACCCGGGACCCTCCACCATTTGGTTTTAGAACTGAAGAAGCTTCTTCAATGAGAGATAAATCATAATCAAAATAAATAAATACAAAAACAAAACTTGAAGAAGTCTGGTCACCTTCTTTTCAAGCTCTTTAAACATTAGTACACGAAAAGCAGCTTCTATGGAGACTGTGATAAGAAACAACAAAACTGCCCTACTTTAAAATCACCTCTTGTGCTTTCCATGAGATATATACACAAACATAACGATCATTTAAACATTACCGTAGTTTAAAGGTAAACTATTCTCACCGCACTCTTTTTTCAAAAGTGAAAATCAAAGGAAAAAAATAAATCTTTAAAAATGTCAGGAGTCTGCATCTTTGCTCCTCAGACTATTCACTTCCTTTAGCAGAGCTGCCTGCTGTTTTTTTTCTTCTTCCCCAAAAGGCAGCAGAAAGACATTGACCTAGGCCTCTCTTATAAGCCCCTTGTTGCCCATCTAGTCTTTTAGGGTACATCTTCAACATAATTGAGGACTGAGGCGCATGACATTTTTATGCAATATAGGCATATCAGCGGGGGTGCCCTGAGATATTATGGAAGTGCAGGGGGAAAAAAGAAAACATAAAAACTTAGAGCGTGATCAACTGGGGCCTGCCTGAGGCTGCGCCAAAGCTTGGTTCAACAGTGATTACAAATTGTACTCCAGTATCTCATGACATCAAAGGGGAGGGGTGTGGGGAAGGTGACACAAGCTCAGTGGGAAAGGTTGATGATATATGGTGTGAGAAGACAGGCAGTATGAGCCTCATTGAGGGGCTCATGCGGAAACATTTTGGACAAACTCTCGCTGGAATGTGTTTGCCCTTGTGACCCATATGTTCCTGGCAACATTCAGTCAAGAAAGAAAGAAAGATGTTGTTGCTTTTCCTCACAAAAGATGCTCAGAAGCTGTAGTCGGAACAAAGTCAGGAAATAGCAGTGGGCTTAGTTTATGCTGTAACCATGAGGGATTAAAAAAAGAAAAAAGAAAAAAGAGATCACATTCATCTTTAAGTCTTTCACTGTTTTTACCACATGTTTAAAAAGTTAGTATGTTCAATGGGCCGTTGCACGAGTTCTTGGGTCTCAAATCAACCTCTGTGCTTCTTTTGTTTCTATAGGAGCTGAATGGTGGCAGAGTGGAGCCAAAAACACACAAACAGTTCAAAGAAAGTAAAGTTTGATGGGCTTTTTGTGCCAACAATTTATGATTTTGAGTCAAAGGTATTTCTAGAAGAGGCCAATGTTTTTTCCTACCAGACTATAACTGCGCTGATTTACACCAGCAGCTACAGACACATTAAATTTCACCTCCTCCCTTTTGCACTAAACTTTGTCCTTTACCGCAGCACAGGTAGACCATTATTCCCTTTGCATTACGATAAAGAATAGATAAGTGGAGACTCATAGCAGACAAAGGCTTTTCTATTGCAAGTGTGGGTAATCGTCTTGGGGAAGGAGGCACAGTGTTTTGGCAAATTGCACCAGATTCATCTGGCTATAGGCATCCCCTTTCCTGCTCTCTCCTCAGGTTTCCTCCACCCCATCACAGTGCGAGGGCCTTATCACACTGCCTACTCTCAATAGGCAGGGCCGACACTAAGATTTCAGATGCAGGCCAACCTCTCTGAGGAAACAGGTGTCCCCTCTGTCTGCCTGTGGTTGAGGTCCTGCGGTGGAAGCATGGGAAAGGGCAGCCACCGCAGAGGTTCTACCCCAGCGGACAGGTAACAGTGCGCCTTTCAATTCAGCCCGATTTCAGCTAAATTGGCATCCTTTTAGGAACTTGGGGAAGCAGTTGGAAGTAGAAAATAAAGAGCGGAAATTCGCCCAGTGATTCCCAGCTGACTTGAGGAGTACGGTGTTCTCACAATGGGAAAGGAAAGAAACTATTTTGATGTGTAAATGAGATAAGAAATAGAGGAGGACTTAGCAGGGATTGTTTTACTTTGTTGCATACTGTATTCATTGCATTCAAAAACAAAAAACATTTTTGATTCATGTGTGGTCTCTGTGTGGGCAAATTAGTGAACAGAGATTTCAGCACTGAGTGTCATTTCCTGAGGACAAACTCTTATTTTTAGGCCAACGCGAGTCAAGAGGGCTTTCTAGCCTTGTGGTGAACAGGTCATTTTGAAGAGATCAAAAGAGCTGCAGCAAGAGCAGCCCTGAAGCATCCAGCTCATCACCCTGACCTTTGAGCAACGATGCAGGTGTGCAAATTTAACTGATGTTTTTATTACCACTTCAATTCTTCTTCTTCTTCTTCTTCATCTTCTTCTTCTTCTTCTTCTTCTTCTTATTATTATTATTATTATTATTAATATTATTATTAATATTATTACTATTAGACCACAATCTAATTAGCTATAAAAAAAACCTAATATATTATTACTTAGTAATTAAGGGAAATCACATTGGTAATGTTTACCCTCACTGACAGGCACACTCACACATCACTCATAAATTTAGCATGCCATAAACAGTTAGATCATCAAAGTCAAGCCTAGCCTCAAGCACCATCTGGGGTTGAAGGTACAAAGACATTTGCACATGTCATTTAAGGACCTATACGCCCAAATTGTGCAGAGTGATAATATATCGATGGGAACGCCATTAAAAACAGTTTCAGGCTCCTCCTGGATTCATTTGCGCTGACCCAGAATGCAGTATTTTCTTAACACAAGCAGCAGGCTGCTTTGATGTTATCTCCCTATCCAAACAGTGGAGGGCCGGCTGCCCCTGCCCCGCCTGTGGCCGCGAAGGACGGCGTCGATTAATCACGGTGAAGCCTGCGAGAGCGCGCTCATAAATCGCCTCGGCGCTCCTTAAACAGGAGAGTCCCAGGGCGCCGCGCCGTCATTTATCAACACTCTCCCCTCCGGATGAGGAGTAAATAAAACTCTGAATATGTAACGGAGGGGAAATGGAGGGAAGAAGAAGTGGGGAGGGTTACCCGGGATGTTGAGCATACGTATTGGTGTAATGGTAAATAAAGAAGTAGCTAAACTATGACCTCACAGCAGTCATCAGTTTATTTTGTTTATTTGTTGAGTGTTTGCTCCTAAATCACGTCCTTCCTGGTTACTTTTACGTGACTGTACGGTAAATTAACGTCATTCTTTTGCCACTTCAATAAAGCCCGTGTGACAGCCCTGATCAAAGAGGTACATGAGAGAACTAACAATCATTTGACTGGGTTTTAATGGCTTTCTGGGGCCCATTTCAATACATTTCTTACAAACAACATTTTTTTTTTGGTATTTTTTGTAGTTGAAATGTGACTAGTTCACCTGTCAGGTAGCTATTAAATGATTAATAAATAAATGAATTTGTTAACTGAGATAATAATTGCCAGACAAACCAGAATTGCTTCATATAAAACTTTACAAAGCTCTTTCCTCTTCACCTGGGTTTTTATTCTGTGGTGTTATGTAGAGAGAGAAAGAAAAAATAGGCGCCATGGCTGAATCATGTTTCTCTCAGTTGGAAATTAAGAAAATTGCATTATCCTGGTAAAGCACATTACAGCTTGTGTTTCTGATGCTGTGTTATTTTAGTACCTGTATACAAGTGTTATGGAAAGGCAATGGCTTAGAAAGCTTGTGAGTCAGAGCTTGATTTTGTTTTTTTACTTTCTTAAAAGAGAAAAACTCACAGAAACCAGATTAGGCCATCTTAAAAAAAAATAAAATGCCATCTAATGATACTTACTGTATAAAGCCTGAGGTGACCCAAAATCAACTTTAATCCATTATTTAAAATCTAAATGTGCGAACTTGTGAATCCATCCTTTGGATGAACGTCATCATTTTGACTTATCCTTTACAACATTAGAAGATTGAAGACAATTCAGACACTTTCCCAGGATTTCTTTTTGGTCCTGGCTGGGAGTGTACACATAGCTCCTTGTGTCCAGCAACACTGGAGTCCTGGGAGAATCTGGGAGAAGCAGCAGCAGAGAGAACTATCTCCATCATCGGAGCTCACCAGGCCTGTCCTCACACTGGCAAGCCCACAAAGCCTGCCCGGAGACAGATGACAGGGCCACAAAGACAACACAGGTGGCTGGCTGCAGACCACCTGGAGCAGGAAGGCCCAGCCACGCTAAGAACTCTGGGAGACACCACAGAGGGGGGAGTGTGGAAACAGGGGAAAGAGAGAGGGAGACTATGCAGAGTGAGAGATGAAGAAGTCCATTACTCTGAATGACATAAAAGGACTAGACACAACTGGCAGGTGACACTAAATGATTTCACCTTTTCCTATTGTGGGCTTTTAAAATACTCAGCACATTTTTGTACCATTTACTTGCTTGAGCTTCCTCTCAAGACTTGATAAGAGAAATAAAACCAGGTAGCCGCCAGTTGGCTAAGCTTAGTAGAAAGAGATAAATCACTAACGTTATTTGAAGGCAGCAAATTCTCCCAGCAGCAGGTATCACAACCTCTTTGAATCACAGTAGCTGTATACATCGTTTTATATGGAATAAAACAGTGTGAGTGCTGAAACAAACAACTTTGGCCAGAGCTAAGTAACACCCTTTATCGCCTTTATCGTCTTTGTGCTGAGCTATAAACCAGTTGGTGGACTGTGAGAAAATGTGAGAGTGATGTTGATTCCCCTATTCAACTCTCAGCAACTCCTTTCAGGTAAATTGCACACAATCATAGATAAAGACAAGAAGAAAAAAGTTGTGAGCCAAAATGTTTAATTGTCATGGCGTATTGAGGGAAATCCTGCTATAATAAATTACCAATATTGACCTAAAAAATGTTTTTAGACCTTTCATCTCGCCCTTTTAGAAAGCAATATCACATAAATTATATAAAATACCTCCTTCCCCCCAAATGACATCAACTTTCATGTTGTTTTTTATAATGATTGATAGGCTCATCAAAGCTAAACCTAAATCTATCACCAGCATCTGTGACGGGCTCGTATCAAATGTCACAATAAAGTGACTTACATCAAAATTGACCCCTTTCTCCTATTTCCTTTAACAATACCGTTTAATAACGATATGGTCTGTCACGCCCCATAGTGCAATTACATGCCCTGCTTTCAAGAGGTTTTCTCCTAACCAAGATGAATCTCTCTCCTGGACTCTCGTTCATGCGCACCTTTGAACTGAGGGAGATACTTTAATGCCATGACCTCAATCCATCCCCCCCTTGGAGAGCACGGGGAACTTTTATCCAGACAGCACAATCCCCTCGATTAAAACCTTCACCATGCTGGAGAGTTTGTTGGGCCATCATTCCTTCAAAGCAACGCTGGGTTTCCAGAGCGTTAGAGTGGACTTTGTAGCCTTTTTTAAGCATATTAAGGGTGGACGTGCCAGAGATAGAAAAGGAAAATAAAGGACAGCATAAAAAATCAATCACAGAGCAAGCAGGGCTGATTAGAAACAAGCACTGAATTAATTTTAAAATTGTGACCTGCTGATGTTGTTAGTTTTAAATGGTGGGAATAGCACACTACTTAGGCTTTACTGGCAGCTGAAAGAGCAGTTTTGGAAGTTCATCACAACAGATTGATAAGCCTCAATTATGTTGGTGCATTGAAAGCCAAAAGGAAGTTTGAAAGGAGGTTTTCTTTAAATAAATGCCAAGCCGAAGGTCTGCTATTCTTCTAAAATCTATATTGGCTTTGGAAAATTATAGTAACCCTACCATGTATACTAATGTCTTTGAAATCCCACTTATATTATCTTAATATCTTCTTAATATCTTCCTATCTGTCTTTGCTATGTTTTATCCCACTTGTGAGCTTTAATCTTCCGCCTCTCAGGCTTCATATTCAGCCTCTTTATCTCAATACTCTCCTGCTTTTTATGCTCCACTCTCACTTCATCAGTAGCGCTTCGCTGTGTGCAGCCTCCTGTGTATCTGCATGTCTTACATCTGGGTCCAAGCCTCCATGCCGGGAGCCCTTCACCTCCAGCGTAAGGGCCTGCCTGTCTGCAAGTCTCCTCAACAGCTGTCATGAAAACCAAACAGACACTCTTAATTGGTGTTCCAGACTCAAGGAAACTGGACTAAAATATTTGCATAATTTTGCTGAGAATGGAGGAAATTGTTAAAACATGTGAGTCAAGGCCCTGGTTGTTGCAATCCTACCCCTCGGGCCGAGCAGCTCTTGGGTGCCACCCAGCGCCAGTGGTGCCAAGAGGGAATGGAGCGAAGGGGGGGATGAGGAGAGTAGAGGAGTGAAAAGGTCATTCGAGCTGATCCTATCAGAGAGTCTCAACTTCTCGCACTGCTCAGAGCCAGAGAATCCTGACCCAGTCTGCCCGCAGTATCACATGAACGCAACTCTGGCTAGCTTTTGTACGGGCAAATTACATTATTTTATACAATGTTGAATTATGGGAATAACCTCTTGGAATAACCCAAGATTAAATTTAAACCCGGTCAAATCAGAATTTATATCTTTTTGTTTCACACAAGGCAAAGCTTTTTATTACTGCACATCACTGAAGATGAGTATTAACAAATAAACAGTTAAAAAAAGTAAAAAAAATGTTTTCATGTTGGGGTGAAAAGATCTAAAAAAGAATAAGTACCCTGTGCGCATCTCTGCCAACAGTAAAACTTACATATTTAGATCATAGTGACCCCTCCCCTAATTATAGTGGGCTGTAGAGTGTCAGATTTTGTTATGGGGCTGGGAGAATTCATGAATGGCATAGCTGTCTTTTTTCTTTTTTTGTGGAAGAATCAAGAATAAGAGTGGGAACTTCTTTTGAAGTTTATTTAGGACATAGAGTGATTTAATGTAACTCAGTAAGAACTGTTTAAATCATGGCGATAATAATACTAGAATAATAATTGTATTAGAAGATAAAAATCTAAGTACTTGTCCATCAAGGCGTCAATGGAAGAGATATAAAGGGGGGGAAACCCTGTAAAGTGTCTTAGTAAAGTGTTGAGCCACCTTCACATTGATTCTTGGAGTCTCTGGAAGTCTGCTGGGGAGAAGTCTGCTCACTTCTCTTGCTGTGAAGGCCGTACTAAATTATCTACGTCATTTTTAAGCTCATCAAATTATCCAGTAACCCCTTGTGATCTCCAGATTGCAACACTGGCATGCCACAAGAGAGCACTCCCTTGAGGATAGAAATCATCCTATGTGTTGGTTTTTTTTGTGTTGGTTGTGCAGTTATTGTTTCATCAAACAGAACAAGTGGAAAAAATGTCCCCCAAACACCATAGCCACAGCCACCGGATTCCTTCATTGCAGTGATCAACTTGTGGATTTCCTTTTATTAGTCACCTGTTTTAGTGTGCACACTATATGCCTGTATGTTAACGTACTATATCACTGTATTATATACAGACCCTGTCCACCTCCGTTCTAGTTCCCACACAGTCAGACAGAGGGGTGGGCGTGCAACAGTTACAGCTGAGGCAAAGCTGAGTAATTAAACTAGTCTGGGCCATGTGGAAAAGACATAGAGCTTTAAATGCCCTCGCTGGAGATAACATGAGCACTGTGCAGATAGATCGCATGGGAGCTCCCCGTTAACTGGAGATGCCAGCTGCACAGAGACACTGCAGCGAGCTTTGTCACCTTGTAAATGAAAAAGGAGAGACAGAGAAGCGCGAGGGAGTCGGCGAGCGGCGTTGTGGTGTGTCTTTTTGTTGCACACCAGAGGGTGAGGAAACCGGGAGGGGAACACGGGGATCTGAAATTGCAGGGTGCTTAATAAAAACGTGGAGGAGGCTGGTTTGAGACGCATGGAGTAGCTCAAACAAGCATCAGGTGTCTCTGGGATTTCAAAGGAAATTTCATGCTACAAAACTGTATTTTATGGTCCTCAGCTATGAGAGATTGTGAAATTCAAGCCTATGATTGTTGACATTAGATATTATTAAGTTTTCTCATTTGCAATATAGATGCAAATGAGCCATCACTGTTTGTACATTTCGATGCGTAAAAAAAGGCCAATTACAAATCCACCAGAGCCGCAAGTAATTATTATTAAAAAAAAAACAAAAGAACTACTCTCTGTTTCTGAGGTGTTATTAGATCTAATCAAGTGAGGATGAACTGAGTAAACACATCATTAAACATTCAGTCATTATGAATACAACATAATTATTAAATGATTATGGTGATTACACACCCACCAGGGTTTGTGACGTGTCGTCATTATCGCACCGATTAATCAAAGCCACGGGCTGAGGCAGCAGGCCTTTTGCATGACTTTCTTTCCAAAATATCAGCATTCAGTCATAAATAATAATGTATTAGTTTAGATACAGCATAATCACTTTCAGGGAACTGTGTTTTAATATTGCTGAGCTGCATCTACACTCTGAGCTTTGATATAGATGAGAGAATTAAAATGTGACACATCAGAAAATGATAAAAACAGGTTCCCTAATATTAGCTGTGTGTCCGTTATTAGGCACCAATTAATCAGAGTGACAGGCCCAGAATATAAAGAAAGACGCCTACACGTGCAAAGAGAAAGCCGAGATACAGAGTGTGCGTGAGCGTCTGAGTGGGTGCCTTTCCGTTGTTGCGAGGGAGGAAGAGATAGTGAGAGAAACACTGATTGTGTGTCTTTTCAAGTCTGCGACTATGTCTCTATATGACGACAGAACAAACGGGCTCCTCTGTCATGCATGGCCTTGAAAAACCTCTATGGATTTAGGGCTCCATCAGTCTGTCCTTGAAGCTGCCTGTTTGCCTCTTTCCACACCAACGACTAGCCAAACAGCAGGATCCTCCACCTCTCCCACGGGTCAGGTCCCTCTCAACTCCCGGGGTCTTTGATCTGATCAGAAGAAGGGGGTCTGAGAGGGCTTTGGGAACTATAAGCTCTGTCTATGTGTGTGATGGGGTAGTAGACTGAAAGCCAGGGGGATGGTTAGGGTCAGGTGGGGTCAAAGGCCAGTGCCCATCTCCACTGTCCTCCTGTTTGTTGGCTGTGGACTGCTCTCGCACACACTCAAGCGCACAGACAAACACGTGCTTACAAATATGTAAAGACAAACAAGTGTTTTTGATCAATAATTTTTTATAATTTTTTAGATTTATGCTGAAAACCACAGAAAGAACGTTTCCAGGTGCTCTCCACAGCATCTTTCAGATTGCTACTTTGGTTTTCCAGCCTTTAATTGTGTTAATTTATACCATTATCATCATATTTACCCACAGAAGCCCATCTCTAAAGCACTCTCAAACAAACTCAGTGTCCAGCTGGTGAATATAGCAGAGTGTTTAACATTTACACATTGCATGTATTCTTTATTGGTAGGTGTGGCAACCAAAACACATTTAAAAGCAGAATAATTCACTTTTGGTCCAAAATTAGTTGGGTAGTAGAGGAAGTACTACAAATAACAATTGCTGATGTGTAAAGAGCTGCCACTTTACACGTCATATGTGATACAGCACAAGCTGTATTGCATACATTTCTGAAACTGCCACCACTCAATTCAATTTCCAAAAGACACAACATAGCGGGGCGAGAAAGAGTGGCAGTTTTTCACATCTGTCTTCTCATTATGATAACCTCGCCGCTCACCTGTGCAAGCACTCACCCATCTGTGTGATGCGGGGGGGATACACATGTAGATCTCCACATGTGCCCCTCATCTCTACACCTTTTCCCTACAGGCAGCCTCTCCTGACCACCGCACAGCCATCAGTCCTCTACTCACTTCTACCCAGGACAGCCCCCTTTTGAAGGCTGAGTAATTAACGTGCCATCTGATACACCATCCGGCCATAGAGGCTCTCTCGGGGAGGGAGGGGGTTTGCAGACACGCACGCATTCACATAGACACACGTACATCTCATACACGCGCAGACAACCCTGCATGCGCACTTGCAAGCCTACAGGTAATCAATCACACAGTGTTAACTGGCCAAGTGTCACTGTCAGCTGTGTCTTATGTATGACGGTGACCCCAGGGTTCGCCCAAAGAGATCATTTTGTGCAGTAATGATAATCCCCACTCCAGCAATTTGGCTCTGGATGTATCATAAAAAATGATCCCAAATGTATGGTGATGATGAAGATCTCTGGCACTTATACAATGTGAATAATTTGGTTACAGGGAACTATTTGACGTTCCAGTTCAGAGTCAAACTGAGTTTCCTTTGAAAAACTTTCCAATTTGAATCAATTTTCAAGTTAAAAAATGAAAAGACGCTATTATTTTGAAAAAAAAAAAATGCTTCAGCAAAATTTAAATGAGTGTAAAAAAAATGTTAAATCTTAATATTAATATTAAGATTAAGATTTAACATAATAACATAATAATTTAACATAATATTAATCTCTCTCTAAAAAAAACCTAAAACTTTTGTGTTGCACCTGTGCAGACTAAGCCCTCCTCAGAGGCATTAAAGAAGAAAATATTACAATAAATGTTTCTCTTCCACTTTTTTTTTTAAAGACATCACGTTCCACATGATAACCGTGCAAACGCTTTGATTTCTGATGTGGTCATGGAAAGTTCAAGGCTCTTAGGAAAAAAGGTTGGATTTGGGATTTAGTTGCTGGGATGTGGCAGTCAGAGACCCTTGACAGAATATTTTCTCCTTAAGGTTAAAGGTGATGCAGGGATGTCAAAATAAGACTGATGCCTGAAAGAGATAGCCTTCCTGTCATTTATTTGATCTTGTGAAAACACTCAGGGCACGTAAATGGTTTCATTAGAGCAATTTTGTGAAATTTTGTAAATGATTTCAAAAATTGTATAGATACGTATCTTCCAAAATATTTATTTTCTCTTTTTGAAATTGCACTTTAAAACCTCTGCCTGTATTCCCCACTATTCCTTCGTGAATTAAGGATTTTGGGGGTTGTTTTTTTGGGATCTTAAAGATGCCTTTTGATGTGGACAGCACAGCCACGGGCAAAGTGCCCGGAAAGAAGAAAAAAAAGAAAGAAAAGACAAGAGAAAACAAGAGGAGAAGAATGTGGTAAAAAGTTCTAATCCACAGTTGCAGGTGTGTTACATTTTTGTTGCCCCAGCAAAGGTTCACAACAGAGTTGATGACAAAGGGTCGGGCCCCATGCAGCCTATTGTGGCCTCGAGAACAATATGGAGGCTGTGAATGGCTAATCCCTCTGGACCGCTGACAGGTTAGCCCTTTAAGCAACCTGGGGACTCATTTCTCCACTGGGCTGGGCTGCTGTCTGACAGGGATGGGAAAACCCGGGCTACTTACTGAGCCCTCGCCCTGAGCAGATAGTGGGAGCCATTGTAAAGGAAAATATTATCTCCATTGTCAGGTTGTGGCCATCTTTGTAACATCAGAAGATGAACTCGGGGAGAATATGCCACCGGAGGGCGAACTGGAATGACGATGGTACCAGCTTAGAAAGTGTGAAAGCTATTCGGTCTAGTGGTGAGGATTTTAGTGCAAATCCTTGTTTTAAATAAAAAAAAAATTCTGACCTCATTAGGGTTATGTGTTAATGCCAAAGGAGTCATCTTTTTAAAAGATGTTTTTGTGTCATTTATATTCCATTTAATAATGAATTTATGGATTTTTTTTTCAACCTAAAAAGAGTGTTTAGGTAAAACTTTGCATGTGGGATTTCGTTCATTCTTTTTTTTTAATGTGCACCTACTACTGGGCACAAATGGCATGATTCATAGCTTGTTTATTGCAACACAGTAATGTACATATCTGCAGAACCAAAACCAGCAGGAACTCAGAGACAATGGGTGAAAATGTGCAGTCAGTGTGAACATAAAGCAAGCATAGTGGGGGGAAAAAAAACCTGTTGGTGTGAATCTCTTTGTGAGAGAGAAAGAAAGGTGAGGACAAGATAATAAGCCCGAGGGGCACCGCCCAATCCTTGTAAACATGGCTTGGACTGTTTCACATGCCCTGAGAGCAAACGCAAATATCTGTTTCTTCTGGCTCCTGTTTGCAGGAACACTGGAACCAGGACGCCACCCAAGAAGCTCAGCAGCTTACCCAGTCAACAGACAGCCGTGCAAGGCTGATACTCCTGTCCTGTCACCCAGTTAGGGAGACAATGGTGAATGAGGCCAAGCAAGGGCCTGGAGGCTTGCGTGGATGTTGTTTTTATTTTTTGTCAATCCACCTCACCTTCAGCTCTCTTCGCCCCTCCTTGTTTGTGCATCTTCTCTGCCGTCTTCTTCTGCTCTTTTATTATTCACTTGCGTCTGCCTTCCCTTTCAGCGCGTCCACCTCGTCTTGCCACAAAGAGCCTGAATCCTCTCTTGAGAGGAGTCTACCAGCCCTGCGCTGTAACCCAATCATCTGACAGAAGAGTGTGTCATCTCCACTGAGTAACAGGAAGTCTTGTGCACCAGACAGATCGCCTCGCTGCGTCTGCCCCTATCTCTCACACTCACGCACCAGAGAAAACAGATACACTTTTTTTCTCCCTCACTCTAGAACTACCTTAAAAAAGGAAGTTGCCGAGATCACATCCGTATTCATAGAGATGTAGGCACATATAGGCATAGCATAAAAGCTAATGAGAATACAGCAAGTTATCTTAAGAACTAATTACCGATAATACAAAATACTACTTTTTTTTTTTTAATTACAGAAATCACCTCAACTTCATTTTTTTAATCAATCGTAGGTTTGTTTTTTAAATTAACCTTGGAGAGGAACTAATCTCCCCATGGAGAAGCAGGTACATTAGCATGATTTAAACAGTTGGGGATTAGCATATGCCTTTTCTCATTAGCAGTATTGGCGTACTTGATTCTGAACAACAAACACGCTGACTGTGGTTATGAAAAGGTCAAAGCATGTAGTCTGGATTCCTGCAGTCTGCAGGCCTAAAGTCAGTGTTTTTGGGGTAGTTACAACGGCAGCCTTCCTGAACCCCCCGATGTTGGCTTTGGAGCTACACTTCCTTCCTGTTCATGGAAATTCTTCTACAACTAAAAAAAAAAAAAATTCAGATGTACAAAAAAAAAAGGGGAAGAAAAGAAGAAAAAACTCGATGGTGCTGAGCCTTGATGGCTGATTAGGTAATTTTATATCAAAACAGTGTGTTCATTCTAATGATTTTTTTAAAAGAATAATAAATAAAATAAAATAAATATATATAAGACAAAGAAGAAATACATATTTCAGTGTAGAATGGAAACGAGAACCAAGAGAGGAAATGAGCTGCTGGTGTATTCTCATTCGAATTATTGTTAAAAATAAATAAATAAATAACCAATAGAGGAAAAATCACTGAAAATCAATGTAATATCAATTTAACATCATTCTAAATATGCTGTACAATTTTAGGAGGGTAGTTAGACTTTCAGTCTGGCCTTACCCTGAATACTTACGTGAAGATGTGCTGACCTCTGCTGGTGATAAATATTCAAACATTTTGTAAACGCATTTAAAAGTCTGACTGACAGTAGACTCATTTCATTTCTGATTCAGCTGACCTTACAGCTCTACATCTGGATTTTTAACCCTTTATCAGATGAGGAACCGTTTAGGGTTTCCTGCTTTGCAATAAGAAAAGAAAACAAAAAAAAAACTATAAAAGCAAAGGACTTCTGGGAACACTCTAGGATTGAAAGTATTGTCACTGTAGCTTTATTAAATTAGGGGTGATTGAAATTGAGGTCTTTTTTTGTTGTTTTTTGTTTTTTTAATTGACTTCTACACACTTGGATTTAGTTTAACAAGTACAAACTACCTCTTGTAGTTTTTCATATATTCTGACTCCGTTAGAATAGATAGAACAGAAATGGTTCAGTATTAACTTAAGTGCCAGCATGAACACAACGCAGAGGCAGCTAAACTCAGTCACTATTGTTATAATGGACAGCTCTAGTTTTACACCATACAAAAAATGTTCCCTGATGTCTCTGCTTTTATTACCTGGACCCAGTGCAGGTGATGGGAGACAGAAGGACTGCAGAGCTCCTTCAGTGACAGACTGCTGCATCCTCGATGCATGAAGGAGCGTTTCCGCAGGTCCTTCCTTCCTGCAGCTGTCAGACTGTACAATCAAAACTGCTCCCAACAAACCAAGATGTTTACATCAGCACTTTAACTTGCACTATTTTATCAACCGATTCACACTACAACCTGGGTTTGCCTCTTATCTGTATTTAATTTTTATTAATTTTAATAACTGTACAGAACTCTGTTTTTGGTAACTATTTTCCTTGATGTAAATATGTAAAAATATTGTGTATGTTTCTGTTCTGTGTCCTGTGTCCTGTTTGTTTGTATATGTGTTTTTCTTACTGCTGTTACAACCGAATTTCCCCTTGTGGGACAATTAAAGGATTATTCTAATCTATTCTATTTTATTCTATTCTATTCTATTTTCCAATACTAGATGACATGGCTTTAATAAAGAGTTGCTTTTCTTAAAATATATACAAATCCTGTATGCTGAAATGAAATCATTTCACTTCTTTTAACAATATTAAACCAGAAGAAGCAAACTGACATTGTCCATTTACTTAGAAATGACTGTCACTGTGTGCGTGTATGGTTGTAAATTAAATCAACAATAGAAGAAGCATTTTTACCTGGAAACTGTGGACTTTCTTTTTCTAAAAGAGTCTTTCATACCCAATCTACAAAGTTATGGAAATTGAATATATCTAAAATATACATTTAAATATTTTTTCCTCTCATAAATGCGAGTAAATTAAACTTCTGCGTGTTTTGTTCACAGTCTTCACCACTAGATGCCACTCATGCAACATTTACAAAATGCACGAGCTCTAAAACACAGCTTAAGTCTCATTAGGCGTCTTCATTTGCTCTGGCCAGTGTTGACATAAACCGAGACAAATTGTTTGGTTTGTGAAAAAACACAAAAAAACCAAAAAACCTTCAGTCGTTCAGGAACTTCAGGAAAGGAATCAGCTCACTGCCCAAATATCATCATTCTGTTGACGTGCCACGCTTTGATTAATGGCACCTCATTTGCAGTGCAGTCAAGTTGCACATCAGACATTTACAAGATGCTGTCCCTCAGTGCCACATTTTTAAGTAGATGGTACGACAACAGGCGGAGTGAGTGTGAGAAGGCAGCTCATTAGCTACTCCGGGTCCAAGAGAGTGGCCAGTTTCTCCCAGGAGAGCAGTTCAGAGTTCTGGGAAACTCACCAATGCAGCAACAGCTGCAGCTCTACATGAACCTGATGAAAACTCATCCTCTCCCCTCTTTCTTTCTCTTTCATTTAAACTGTTTTGTCAGTCTGTCCCACCAGACTGCCCGGGCTTGGATCTCAGCCCATCTGTACTCACATCATTTTGGGGGGTTTAACTGGATAAAATGACCCCCAGATCAAGAGATCACCGTTATCCATTCTCTCTGCCAACTAAGCATGGAGTTGGATGAGTGTGTGTGCTCCCGCAAGAGGTATATGCAATGTATGGAGGGGTGCAGGTTACTGAGGAATTCTACCAGTGACCTTTGATTTTTTCGCTGAACTTGTCTCTTATATGAATGTGAATATTATCACTGTGTGGTGCGGTGTTCAAGATTTCCAACCTCCTGCTGCCAAAAATGAGAAGTCATGTGTGGCGGCTCCAAGCAGCTGATATGAGGACTTAGATGAATTTCTTTAACCTTGTGACCACCACAAATTTAGCATTTTGATTTGGTTGAGCCACTTATTTGGACCTTTTGTGACAACGCTAAATGTCACATTTAGAGTTCATTACGGAGCCTGTATGTGTGTGACAAGTCCAATATTTGCCCTGGCTTTATCGTTTCAGTGCATCTATCAAGAATGTGTACACACTGATAATTAAAAGGTTTTGTTTACGCAAGTGGCACAGATATTCAACATTTATAATTCGCTTTTTATCGTGTGAGCGCTTTCTGATGTTCATCTCCTGCAGATGTGCCGAATTATCCAGCAGTTCTCAATGCATGGATACATGCATATGGCTAAATGGTGAACTTCTATGGAAACAATAAATGCAGACAGATTCTCACATTGTCTCAAATGCAAAGACTTTAAAACACAAATACAATAAATAGATCTACAATACAGGTGAATTATTGTGGTTACTGTCATAGTGTCAAGCCAAACTAGCAAAAAGCAGAAAGTATTTTAAGTTGTGAGGTGTTTTTTTTTTTTTTTTTTAAATTCCCTCATAGAACAGAATGAAAGAATCAAACTGCAACTGGACATCATGCACAGGCCGAGCTGCCAAAACTGTTTAATGTATCAAAAGTGTGTTCAGCCATATAACAGTTTAATGATGCTGTGCACAAACTGATGGGATGAAAGATATTAAAGAAGTTTGCTAAATCCAAATTTTACACACAAAAAAATCAAGCATAAATGAAGATTAGAAGTTACACTCAGTGTAAATGTGACATAATACTGATTTCAGCAAACATGCACGCAGTAAAACACAATAGTTTTAAATTCACAGTCATTGTTTAGGGCATGTGGTTAAAATGGGGTCAAACTGATGCCCCTCCTTTTTGTTTTTATTGTTGTTGTTGTTTTCAGGTTTTAGCCGAAGAGCTTGAGCTTGGTGGGTGAAGACGTGTCGCCTAAGCTGTTGCTCCACAAAGTCTCATAGATGATGAGATGTCTTCCTCTGACCTT